>NC_083535.1:12770961-13078846 GCF_032362555.1 Amyelois transitella | reverse complement strand
ACTGGAGTGACATGCGATCCACGTATGCCTCTTAAATTAAAAGGTAAAATATACAAGACTGTCATCAGACCTGAATGATGAAAAGAAACGCATGCAAGTGAGATGCGAATGTTACGATGGATGTGTGGAGTGACAAGAATGGATAAAATACGTAATGAGTATATAAGATGAAGTATGAAAGTAGCACCAATAAATGAAAAGATGAATGGTAATAAGCTGGGTTGGTACGGACACATCATGAGAAGAGAGGAAGGTCATGTTACTAAAAGAGCCTTAAATATGGAAATGAAAGGTTAAAGAAATAGGGGAAGACCGAAATAGAGATGGATGGACAGCGTAAAGGGTAGTATGAGGAGAAAGGGAGTGACCAGTGAGATGGCAATTGACAGAAGTAATTGGAAAAAACTAACATACTGTGCCGACCCCGCGTAGAAAGTGGGAAAAGGTAACGACGAAGAAGAAGAAGAATGATGTATATGATTTTACCCGGAGGAGTAGGCTAACAACAATATCTTTCCCACCTGCCACGATCTCTGCATACTTCTATTATAAGCTTGATGACTTCCTAAAAGACAAACTGTAATCAATGTTAATTATTTTATTTTTTATTTATGACTTTATATTTGTACGCCACTTTGGCAAAATACAGAGCACATTAATTGTATTGACATCTTTGTATTTATCTGTATTTACAAATAAATTATTTTGATTTGATTTGATTTGATTCCTTCGCTTCATCTACATTCATTACTCTCTTGATGCAAGCTCAGCGGTATCGGGTAGGTACCTACTCTTGACCTGACCTTACCAAAAATAAATTTACATACATACATATGTACATATGGTCACGTCTATATCCCTTGCGGGGTAGACAAAGACCACAGTCTTGAAAAGACTGAATAGCCACGTTCAGCTATTTGGCTTAATGATAGAATTGAGATAAAAAAATAATAAATAATTAAAATCAAAATCCGCCGTTTCTCATGCACTTACATATAAACCCTGCAAATTCCCGGGACATTTATCGGGCATTTAATTCAAGTCGCCGTCTGAAAGTCCACAATCCCGGGTGGTCAAGCGTGAGCCGCTTTTAAACTGTAAACACTATGTTTGATTAAAACGTTCTTAGATCCACTTTGTGACTTGATTTTATTCGATTAGGTGAGTGGTAAAAAAAGAGGTTAGAGAATTATCACAGGTAAAGATAATGTGTCTCATTTCTTGAGTTCTAAACTTCAATTGAAAAATGAAAAGGACTAGGTACTTCTTATCTTTCCGATGGATGTCGTAGAGGGTGACTAAGGGACAGGATTGACAGGACAGGAGCGACTTGTCACTATTTTTATTACAATTCTAGCATCAAGTCAAACAGCTGAACGTGGCCTATTGGTATTTTCGTGAATTATGGCTATGTCTACCCCGCAATGGATAAAGACGTGATTATATGTATGTATGTATGTATGAAATGTATGAAAATTTAAGATGAAATGAGCGAATATTTCTTAAAATAATGATGTCTAGGGCTCTAATGAAGAAGGACTTCCATCTTAACATAGAATCCCAAGTTTATAGAGATGAGATAAGATCAACAGTCTTAATTAGACTGACAGGCAACGTTCAGCTGTTTGTCTCAAAGACAGAATTTAGATTCAAATACATATTTACAACAAGAAGAACCTCAAGTTTATAAGTCTATCCCTTAGTCGCCTTTTACGACATCCATGGGAACTTTATCAAGTTCGTTCCCTAAGATTCGCCTTTTCTATTTTTTATTGGTGCCGGGAACCACACGGCAAGAAAAAATCAAAATGTATGAATTATCAGTCAAAACAAAACAGCATTCGTAAAATCGTCACATCCCCATAGCGGCCCTCGTAAAAAGGGCAAAAGGACAATCAATGATGAACGAACACTGAATCAACAACAAATAATGATTAGCAAAAAAAAATGCCCCCAATCTGCGGGGTAGCCAAATGGATCCGAAATAACTATAAAATTAGTTACTACCAACAATATTACGCCCATGCGCACACCCCACTCATACACTCGAACGTCGACAACCCTATTTCACAACCGATGCAAAAGAAAACACGCAAAATTGAACCTTAAAGCCTGAGCACGAAGTAACAATGAAAATTTCAAAAGTGTAATCCCAAGAGCATTGCTAACCTGAAATGTATTAAATCGCCAACATCACATTGCAACTAAACTAACGAAAGTAAACCTTAAAATTGACGCACAAAGTACAATTATTAATTTCGTAACTGAAATCGTACACTTATACAATCAGCCCGAAAATCGACAACCCTAATTTGCAACTTTTTGCAACCGACCAAATTTAGAACATAGGAAATTGAATCATAAATTGTTAGCATTAAGTGTTAGTGATGATTTGCCAAGTTGGAACTTGTGAGAGAAATTAAGGGGTGTGCAATCGATTATGTTTTGTTATACTTATCAAGAGAGATCATGAACGAGGTCTGGATTAGAACCATTGTTAAGTATTGTATGATAGAATTAATTTTTGTTAGTCGACTTAACATGTTGAGTCAGAGAGCTGGTGAAGTAATTATTCTTATTAATTTAAATGTTTCGTTTGTTTAATAGTAGTTATTCTGACTATTGGCTCTGTCTGCTTCCGATTAACATACATACATACTATAATCACGTCTATATCCCTTGCGAGGTAGACAGAGGCCACAGTCTTTAAAAGACTGATAGGCTACGTTCAGCCGTTTGGCTTGAAGATAGAATTGAGATTCAAATAGGTTGCTAGCCCATCATCTAAGAGAAGAACCCAAATTTATAAGCCTATCCTTTAGTCGCCTTTTACGACATCCATGGAGCGACATGAAGTGATCCTATTCTTTTTTATTGGTGCCGGGAACCACACGGCACGCTTCCGATTAGACCACACAGCGAACCATGAGCCCAGACCTCCATTTGCCAAGTCAAATATTGTGAGAACAGCCAAGCTTTGGAATTTCCATCCTATCGACCTACCATCTATCTACGATCTTAAAACTACTCAGGTCTAAAACTAACGGATTTTATTACAAAATCACGGATTGAAGAGAAACACACTCGACAACAAAAAAGTGACCATGAGACTCTCTGATAATCCAACTTCTGGACCACAGAAATCGTATTTGAATTTGATGCAATTATAATCTCAAATCGCGGCTACTAAACCCCCAACATCACTCAAAGTAATTATCTTAAACTTATCACCAACTTACCCATAACACCATTACAACTAAATCCATTCGCTAAAAATTATAAGCCAATTCTGGAAGCCTAATATATAGTGACACCTGACTATACAAGGTGGTCCGAAAATGCAACATCAAAAGGGGAATTTAAATCCGTATAAGTACATTATTATACCCGTGAAATGCCTGCATCTGTTAGTTTTTTTGCTATTAGAGACAAACAACCATTACTGCTACTACTGGTCGCCCCAATAATTTCTTCTACAATCAAATTTACACCTTCAACGTTGGAACTTAAAATTTCTTTTGCTGTAGCATCATCATCCCTAAAAATTTCTTTATCACGTTCAGCATTCTCATTTCTATTAACATGATTTTAGAGTTCATTTCGATGTTTATGATTGGGGATTCAGTTTGCAGTGGGTCAAGTCTGCCCTAATTCAATTTCCACTTGTTCTTTCTATCTGATTATCACTATACGACTTTTCATTGTTAGTTATAGCGTCATGCCCTTTGCTGTGGTGACTTTTTATTTCGAATGGGATGCTGGTTTAATTGTATTCAATGCGAATTTGAATGACATCGTCAATTGGTCTTTGAATATGTTGAACTATAGATTTGATTTAATGTACTGTAATCGTTATTTGCAATTCCTTCATGTGTACTTACAAATTCACTAAAATTCACTCAATATATAAATAACTAGCTGTGCCTGCGACTTCGTCCGCGTGGAATAGTTATTTTGGGCATTATTGAAGCCCTCAAGGATGAATGAATAATTTTCCCCGTCTTTTTTAGCCTAAAGCCTTTCTCAAATAATGGTCTTTTAAACACAAAAAGAATTTTTCAATTCGAACCAGTAGTTCCTGAGATTAGCGCGTTCAAATAAACAAACTCTTCAGCTTTATAATATTAGTATAGATATAGTTATATTATTGACGAATATTTAAAGTTTTCGTGGTAGTTTTTCTGCGGAAATAAATTTAATCAGATCACATTAGCTTCAAATATAAATGCGGCACAGGTTTTTTTACTCGCGTCGCCTTCAAAATCGCAAAAAAGGCTGTCTGTTAAAGCAGGCATAGACTATGTTAAAAAAAAATCTCGATGAGGAAAAACATCGGAAGGCCTAGTTTATGTACTCGTGTGATGGATTCAACATTATGTTATAGTCCAACGATATACCTTGTATTATTTTTGACAATAAAGACTTTGAATCATTAACTCGCAGTTCCAGGCAAGAGGATTTGTAAACATGAGCTTTAATCGATGGGTAAGGTGGAAACCTAAAAATCTATCAATCCCTAATCGTGATCAAATGTTGCACCCTGGTTTCCTCTCCAGAAAAGAAGAATGTGGCCTACAGATGAAGATGAGAGATTTGCTTCATAACGTAAAAATATTGGTAACACATTAATTCATTCATATAATCACGTCTATGCCCCTTGCGAGGTAGACAGAACCAGAGTCTTGAAAGACAGATAGGCCACATTCAGCTGTTAGGCTTAATAATAGAATTAAGATTCTAATAGTGAGTAAAAGAAGAATCCCAAGTTGATAAGTCGCCCTATATATCCCTGAGTCGCCTTTAACGACATCCATGGAAAAAAGATGGAGTGGTCCTATCCTTTTTGAATTAATGCCGGGAACCTCACATCATATTGGTTACACATTTGGCTCAAATTTAGGTACCCAAAACTTAATATTTTAGGCGCATTGCTGAGGCTGCATTATCCAAAGAAGACGCATCATCATAAAACCACGACTACTCTGTCAAAAGTGAACGACTGAGCAGGAGGAGGAGGAAAGCTTAATACATCAAATATTATTACTAATCAGGAGTCCTAAGACAAAGTAAATGTAGATTTAGTGATTGTAAACAATCTGAGGGTAGCCCGAGGCAGGCGGCCGACAACATCGGCTTCGGCCAATAGAGGGCGCAATAAAAAATTAATTACATTTTTAATCTGCAGAAACGTACGCAGACGGCGCGCACTGCGGATATAAATCTGATGGAAACGACATACATACATGCATATATATGGTCACGTCTATACCCCTTGTAGGGTAGACAGAGCCAACAGTCTTGAAAAGACTGATAGGCCACGTTCAGCTGTTTGGCTTAATGTAAGAATTGAGAGTGAAATAGTGACAGGTTACTAGCCAATCGCCTAAACAAAGAATCCCAAGTTTGCAAGGCCTATAAAGTATATCTTAGTCGCCTTTTACGATATCCACGGGGAAGAAATGGAGTGGCCCAAGTACCAATAAGTAACACCAAAAGTCCAAGTGCCACTTTGTATGGGCAGAAGTGGTTGCTGTAAAGACACAATTAGGTACTATATTCACAAAAACTATTTTAATTTTGTTTTTCTACTGATAAACCATTTAATTTTATACACTCACTTAAACCGTGTGGTCCAAAGAATTCCTCTTGAAAGTAAACAAACTTGAGCTTGCACGAAGAGAGTTATGCATGTGGATGAAGCAAAGAAAGTATGCAGGGATCGTGGCAAGTGGAAAGATGTGGTCTCTGCCTACCCCTCGTTGAAAGAGGTCTTATTTATGTATGTATGAAAGAAAACATGTGAGCTGCCATAACATCGCCGAATGGTCGCCTCTCTCTCTCTCTCTGTCTCTTAATCTCTTATCCTAAAGACCAGCGCATTCGACTTTGTATCAGTGACATGATCAAATTTACCGATACAAAGTCGAATCAAAATTAAATATCAAATAAAGTAACTACGTGAGTGCCGTGTGGTTCCCTAGCACCAATAAAATAAAATAGGATGACTTCATCTCGTTTCCATGGATGTCGTTAAGGTGACTATGGGAGAGGCTTATACACTTGGGATGCGTTATTTAGGCGATGGGCTAGCAACCTGTCACTATTTGAATCTCAATTCTATCATTAAGCCATACAGCTGAACATGGCCTATTAGTCTTTTCAAGACCGCGAGCTCTGTCTAACCCCGCAAGGGGTTTTGACATTATTATATGTATGTATGTAAGTAACTTTCCTTTATTGTTTGCCGGTTGACTGGAAGAGATCCCTTCATGGGATAAGTCCGCCATTCCAAGTGATTTGTTTCTTTTATAACATACATACATACATATGGTCACGTCTATATCCCTTGCGGGGTAGACAGAGCCAATTGTCTTGAAAAGACTGAATGGCCACGTTCAGCTATTTGGCTTAATGATAGAATTGAGATTCAAATAGTGACAGGTTGCTAGCCCATCGCCTAAAAAAGAATCCCAAGTTTGTAAGCCTATCCCTTAGTCTTTTATAACTATGTACTATTTTCTTGTTACTGTGTAAATTTCTATGCAATAAAGATATTACAAACAAACAAACTATAACTTTGTCACATCCAGTAAATTTATGTCCGCGCCGTTGTGGGAGACCCCGAGGCGTATACACTGAGCCCTAATGTGATTTCATAGAGACCATAGAATGGCGATTAGATGGCGCTAGTGTGGGGCACCGGCGAGGTAATTTAATTTTATAATTCCCCTCAAAATAGGGGGGGAAAACTTGAGAAACCGAAAAAAAATATGATGGCGCCGTAAACTGAAATTAGGTGGACAAGAAAATTAAAAAAAAAAGTTCGCAGGGTAAATTAGGATGTTGCTTGTACACTCCGGGTGGGGGAATTACCATTTTTTTTTAAACAAGAAAATTGTCGGTCGTTTGGAGTTTTTGTTTAACGATCTTATAATACGAGCTAGCGGAGAGAGAATTTTGTTCAATATAAAGGCGATCAAAGGATAGGCTTATAAAGTTGGGATTCTACTTTAAAGCGATGGGCTAGCAACCTGTCACTATTTGAATCTCAATTCTGTCATTAAGCCAAACAGGTGAAGGGGACCTTTCATTTTTTTTATGACTAATAATGTGTCGACTTCACTAATGTCAATAAGTCAGATCAGCTTTTAGTCGCCTATAACAACATTCAAGGAAAAGATGATAATACTAATATTATAAAACTGAAGAGTTTGTTTGTTTGAACACGCTAATCTCAGGAACTACTGGTTCGAAATAAAAAAATATTTTTGCGTTGAATAGACCATATATCGAGAAAGGCTTTAGGCTATATAACATCACGCTGCAACTATAAAGAGCAAAGAAATAATGTAAAAGTGAAAAAAACGGGGAAAATTATTCATCCTTGAGGGCTTCAATGATGCCCAAAATAACTATTCCACGCGGACGAAGTTGCGGGCACAGCTAGTTGAAAATAAAGTGCCGTGAACCACACGGCACTGCCTTGTGTCTTAATCTTTTTCCATACTTATTCCCCCTATCGACCCTCTCAGGTCACTGATCCTATCAAAGACTAGCATAAATGCCCGGATTTGTTTGTCATAGCTTTTAGTAGCCATCTTGGGGAGAGATTTGGAGATTATTCGGTTCTATTTCAATGATAAAAGAGATTGACCATATTGCTATACTCGTCGTAGAACAATACTTACTTTATTCATTCATATAATCACGTCTATATCCCTTGCGGGGTTGATAGAGTCAAATGTCTTGATAGACTAGGCCACGTTCAGCTGTTAGGCTTAATGAATAAAAAACTTTATTAATTTAATGAAATAGTTTTATTCTCCGTTACTTTTTATGTTTGTTTGTTTGTATAATATCTTTATTGCATAGAAATTTACACAGTAACAAGAAAATAGTACGTAGTTATAAAAGAAACAAATCACTTGCAATTGCGGACTTATCCCATGAAGGGATCTTTTCCAGTCAACCGGGAAACAATAATATAATTTTATTTATTTATTTATATTTATTAGGGATACAAACAGTTACATGAATGTTTATTAATATAAGTATTATCACTATGATTCATAAACTAACCATTTTTACTAAGTAAAAACAAAACGGTTTATTTTTTCTAATATCTCTATATCTTCTTCTATAATTATAATTCTCCGTTTAAAACCGAACTATAAAAAAACATTAGGCGAATGATGCATTCAACTTAATTAAATAGGTATAAATAAATATATACGGGACAGATTACACACATCTCTTTCCCATGGATGTCGTAAAGACGACTAAGGGATAGGCTTAGAACTTGGGATTCTTTTTTAGGTGATGGGCTAGCAACCTGTCACTATTTATATCTCAATTCTATCATTGAGCCAAATATCTGAACGTGGCCATTCAGTCTTTTCAAGACTGTTGGCTCTGTCTACCCCGCAAGGGATATAGACGTGACCATATGTATGTATTACTACTAATATCTTGAAAAAGGGAGATGTTAGGAGTAACCGTAATAGTCGAATATGCATGAAAAGAGTAACGAGTGTAGAGGAAGCGGGAGAGGTCTGTAAAAATCGTAACAAGTTGAAATCCATAGTCTCTGCCCACCCCAACGGGAAACAGGCGTGATGGTACAAACACAAATACTTTATTTGCTATAAATGCGGTACAATTATAGGTGTTACAAAGCATATACATGTCGCGCATTTAACCCATCATGGCATGCAAAAATACAGAAAATTTAAATTAAATGAAAATTAAAATTGAAATGAATATTAAAATAATGTCATATTAAATGTTCTTGTCGAAATTTATTTTTATCGAAATATTCGTCAACAGTATAAAACGATTTTTCGATAAGCCACAGTTTTTATTTAGTTTTAAAGGCATTCAGAGATAGCGACTTTATATCCTCATTGAGGCCGTTGTAGGTATATGTTACGAGTATGTATGTATGTATTACAACTAACATAAAATATTGTCTGTTTGGTTGTAACAATTGCCCGAAACAGTCCCCAAAGTGGACGTTCTAATTCGCCATAACCCCTAAACCTGGAAGTAGCTCAAGTTATAAGTAATATCATTATTTATTTATAAAGTCCTGACACCAACTCGCGTCGCCATCCTTAATCACAGTTACAATAACGGAATACACAGGATGTTGCTTAAATACAAAGTTTAAATTAATGCCGTGAAGTGTGGTTCCCGGCACCGAGACAAAAAAAGAATGGGACCACTCCATCTCTTTCCCATGGATGTTCGAAAAAGACGACTAAGGGATTCTTTTTTAGGTGATGGGCTAGCAATCTATCACTATTTGAATCTCAATTCTATCATTAAGTCAAATAGCTGAACGTGGCCATTCTGTCTTTTCAAGACTGTTGGCTCTGTCTACCCCGCAAGGGATATAGACGTGACCATATGTATGTATGTATGTTTAAATTAATCTCTGATGAATGTCAAATTTAATTATATATACATACATACATATAGATACTACACGTCTATATCCCTTGCGGTTTAGCTAACAGTCTTCAAAAGACTGAAATGCCACGTTCAGCTGTTTGGCTCAATGATAGAATTAATATTCAAATAGTGACAGGTTGCTAGCCCATCGCCTTACAGACAAATCCCGAGTATACAAGACTATCCCTTAGTCGCCTTTTACGACATCCATGCGAATGAAACAGAGTTGTCCTATTTTTTTTTTGACACAATCTGTGTAATTTATCTCGTTAAAAAAAAAAATAAGCAAAACAATGCGTTATCGGATGATAAATTAAAACCGCCCCGTATAACAGCGAACAACCCCATCCCAAAAGTAATTATCATAGCGCCTAAACTGCAATCAAAAACATACAAAAACTGTTTCGTCGAGATCGCTTATAAATTTTTGAGCAGCTATCGAAATATATTATACACAGAATCATCTTCCTACATAATTACCTCCAAGCAACAGAAGCATAATCTAATTTTAATTTTAATAATGGCAACCCTTTGGGGAAGAGACTTTGGAATTTCCGTTATAGGATTTTCCGTATAGACGTTGGTATTAGTGGATTTAACTTTTAGTGTTTTTAGACGGCAAATATATTTCGCGTAATTATTTTTCTAAGATTAAACTGCAGCTATGTAACTATGTCATTCACCGGGAAACTAAACGTTGTTGACACTTATATATATCTATATATCGAATAGGTATCTCAGAAACTATTTTAACCAATTTAAAAAATATATTATTTTAAAAATTGTGTTACACAGATTCTATATATATATAATAAAATTAGACAAGCGGTTTCTAAGTTGTAGCGTTATAAATAAACATATATACTAATTATATATTTTCACCCCATTACGATTGGTAGACTAGTAAGATTAAGATTTCTCTATATAGATATGTATTTGCTATCTCACATCTCAGCGCGTTCCCATATTTAAATTTATTTTATTTTTATTTTATTTTCCACGTCGGTGCCCACGGAAGACCAGCGTTGTGGTATATACCACAACAAATGCTGAGGGGCGGCCATTTTGGTATAAAAGTTGTTATAGATTAAGGTTTCTGTTCTTGATATATTAATTATATACTAAATAAACTTTCTTTCTTTCTTTTTCCAGTTGCATCCTCTGCCGTTAAGCCTCGGGTCCTGGGATAGCAAATTATTATATGAGCAAACTTCGCTGGCTTCTACCGAAAGTGAACACGTTCTGAGATGAATGCTAAGATCGTTTGGTCATGAGGAGGGGATGAATAATAATAATAAATAAATATATACGGGACAAATTACACTGATTGAGTTAGCCTCGAAGTAAGTTCGAGACTTGTGTTCCGAGATACTAACTCAACGATACTATATTTTATAATAAATATTTACATAGATAAACATCCAAGACACAGGACAATCTTTACATAGATAAACATCCAAGACACAGGACAATCAGAAAATGTTCTTTTCTCATCATGCCCTGAATGAATGAAATGAATGAAAGCAGATTGACTTATCTATGCTAACATTATAAAGCTGAAGAGTTTGTTTGTGTGATCGCGCTAATCTCAGGAGCTACTGGTTCGAATTGAAAAATTCTTTTTGTGTTGAATAGACCATTTATCGAGGAAAGCTTAAGGCTATATAACATCACGCTGCAACTATTAAACCATACATCAGGCGTTTCAGACTTTTCGAGATTATTGGCTCTGTCTACCCCATAAGGGATGACGTATGGAAAAACGTGATTTTATGTATTTATAAGTTATAGGCATAGGTCATAGCGATTAAATGAGCAGGTATAAATTAGGTAACTAAAGTTTACATTTCATAGATATGTCTAAATATGTTAAAACCATATGCTGTGTGTTTCCCGACACCAATAGAAAAAAGAATAGGATCACTCCATCTTTTTCCCATAGATGTTGTAAAAGGCAACTAAGGGATAGGCTTACAAACCTATATAGGGTTCTCCTTTTAAGCGACGGACTAGCAACCTGTCACTATTTGAATTTAAAGGCCAAACATCTGAACGTGGCCTATCAGTCTTTTCAAGACTGTTGGCTCTGTCTACCCTGCAATGGATATAGACGTGATTATATGTATGCATGTAAGTCAAAACCATCGGGACATATTATAACCATGTAGTTTAATTCTAAACTTTCTTTTACATACTTGGTCATCATTCCCTTACTCTGTACAGCCGTAAAACATTGTAGTGTAGGGAAAACATGGTTGTTTTAAACACGTATTCGCCATAAGGCAGTCTGGTCACGTCCTGGGTCGCCAGATGACAAAATGAGACATAAAATACTGTCACCATGCCCCGTGCATGTCGATGCTTAGTTTTTGTATGAGGGATACATTTTTATGCGCATATGAATTTATATGTTACATCGCCACCATAGTATGTATATACGAATGAACATATTGGCCGTATAAATATTTGACATACTTACATGTAGTGTATGTATGTATGTATGTATATATGTCAAATATTTATGGGGCACGGCACCAAATTAGTGTGAATTGTTGAGACGCAATGTTTGTTGCCTGGAAGAGATTGCTTAATGCGATAAGTCCGCCTTTAATGCATTATTTTAGTAAAATTTTTCTTTAATAATAATATAACATTATATTCTATTCTACATACATATAGTCACGTCTTGTCCCTTGCGGGGTAGAAAGAGCGAACAGTCTCTAAAAGAATGATAGGCCACGTTCAACTGTTTGGCTTAATGATAGAATTGAGATTCAAATAAGTAGTTACAAGTTTATAAATCAATTGTTTTCTTGTACATATATTTTTACCTTAATGCTGTGTACAACAAAAAGTCAAAATTGACATTCCTTTTCGACTTTCATTTTGATCGCCTATTCCTCATTTGCCATGCCCGTAAAAGGTTGCTAAGGTATAAGCTCCATTCCTTTATTTTAGACCAAAGAACCTACACTAAGTTGGCAAATAAATAAATATAAATATGTATACTGTAATTCGTCATATTAATAATTAACTTACATCTTTATAAATGTATGAACACACATAAACATCCTTAATCATGCTCACACGCCGTGCAAACCCACAGAATTAACAATGAAACAACATTACATCTATTAATTCCCTCCAGCATATTAACAAGGGGCACTTCTCTATTAAAATGATAAATGATTGTAATCATCGTTTTCTTCTTGGCCAATAAAACTAGACCCGTTACGTCCCTAAATTCGGTTACGAAATGTGACGAGATAGAACACCGTGGAGGTCTGATTACCCTGGCCGCTTGTACCCTGTTTCCAACCCAAGTGTTAACTTTTACAAATTGCAGGAGCAATGAGACAGAACTGCACTTGTTCTGTTGGGCTAAACAAGATGAATCGTTATTGGACCCCTTTTTTGGGTAAATTATCGCCATTTTAACTTTTCAGGTGAGCGGTCGCGGAGAGCGAATTGAAATGAAATGGAGTTTGGACAAAAGTTTCAATACAATTTGGTGGGAGGTATGGTATTGTGTTGTGACGACTCAGATATTTTTTGTGAGATTAAGATATTTAGTAACATAGATAAATACATACATGAAAATCACGCCTTTCCCGGAGGGGTAGGCAGAGACTACATCTTTCCACTTGCCACGATCTCTGCATACTTAGTAAATGTATTTTTATTAGGTACCGTATCCTGACAGTATGAAAGTAGTTTTAATTAATTATTTTAATTCTCTATAAAGGACCCCATCGCCCACCTTTTGATTAGTAATTTTACAAGCCACTTGAAAAAATGAAGTGAATTAAGGTGATTTTTTAAGATTATGATATGTAAACAGAATTCGTGTGAAAAATTCCTGTATCGTGGTCTTGAGCAGTTTTCGGACTTACATACATAAAATCAAGCCTCTTACCCAGCGGGGTAGGCAGAGACTAAATCTTTCCGCTTGCCACGATCTCTGCATACTATTCATCCGCATTCATAACTCTTTTCTTGCAAGCTCGGCAGTTTCGGACACTCTTGTCCTGACCTTTTGACAGGACGTCCTTTATCTGATCAAGGTACGTGTACGTTCGTCTAGGACTTCCTTTTTCTACCTTTCTTATCACATTCTCTTTGTATATTTGCTAAGTCAACCTGCTAACATTCATCCTCTCCACATGACCAAACCAAATGTTAATTTTTTTTACTTTATACCTACCTGCTCCATTTAAAAGCGTATCATCCTATAAAACAAGATGTTGCCATTCTGCAAAAAAATAAAATACCTATTTGATTTTTAGCAGAATGGCAACACTGCCACATCCGTGCCACCAAAATCTCTACTTAAGCCCGCGTGCTATAAGACTATACTTCGACGATTATTCCCGTATATAGTCGAAAGGTACCTATGCCTCGGGCTAAGGCTTAGAACACAATATATATATAATAATATTTTATATACGGGACAAATTACACAGATTGAGTAAGCCTCGAAGTAAGTTCGAGACTTGTGTTACGAGATACTTACTCAACGATACTAAAATATATTTTATAATAAATACTAATATACCTAGATAAACATCAAAGACGCAGGCCAATTAGAGAAAGTTCTTTTTTCATCATGCCTTGGCCAGGATTCGAACCCAGGATATCCGGTGTCGGAGACAAGCGTACTACCGCTGCGCCAGAGAGGCCGTCAAATACCAATAGTTAGTGCCGTGCGGTTCCCAGCACCAATAGAAAAAAGGAAAAGACCACTCCATCTCTTTCCCATGGATGTCGTTAGGGCGACTAAGGGATAGGCTCATAGATTTCTTATTTTAGGCGATTGGCTAGCAACTAGTGACACTAGTTGAACGTGGTCTGTCAGTACCCCCACATATTAAAGGCCTACTTTCCCAGGGACATGAATAGAATAGAATATATTTTATTTTCAAAATTGGATACAAGGCATCACTTATTAACGTCACATCACTTTAATCTTATTATATTTAAGATCGTTCTCAGCCTAAAAAAAAAATAATGCCAGTTATATGTGAACACATCTTGTGTGCCCACACCTTAAGAACCCAGCAGACTTATTTATACTTAGAATTCTTTCTTTCTCATTTCGGCGCGGCGCGGTATGATCGCGTCGGGTGTTCACAATTCTTCGCTTTTAAATTAAATAAATAATGCATACAATTTGAGCGCAATAAAGTTCCGAGGTGTAGGTACTCTTTGCTGAGTTCCCGCTCGCCCGTTGGGAACAATAACCGTTCGTGGGTTGCTAAAATGCTGCTTTACATACAGGTACAGTCCAATTTCTTTAGCCACTGAAGTAAAGGGTTCATTTTTTTTTAAATTGATTTGAGTGAATGAAAGAAAATTCAAAAAGTTCATTAAAGATGAGCTGTGTAGGAGAGCCTATTACAGCACGGAGGATTATATTAATGATAAACATGTGTGGCCCGAGCTTGACATAATGGCCTCTTAAATGCTTGTGCATTTTTGACATGGTGTTGACATAATTTGTACAGTGTGCTTACATATTTTATTTTTTCTTTATATTTATTTATTTGACGAAATAATCCTTTCTTATTCTTCTCAAAACTTATTTTATATCTTATTTTTCAATCTTTATCGTGTAACATTGCCCGCTGGTGTCTTATACATATATTGTTTATCTTTACCGTGCTGTGATTCTCTGCAGTGCCGTGTGGTTCCCGGCACTAAAGAATAGGACCACTCCATATCTTCCCCATGGATATCGGGCAAATACGGGAAAGGCTAATAAACTTTCTTCTTGCAGGCGACGGGCTAGAAACCTTTCACTATTACAATCTCAATTCCATCACTAAGCCATACAACTGAACGTGGCTTTTCCGTGTTTTCAAGACTAAAGGTTCTGTCTTCCCTGCAACGGTACAGACGTGAGTATATGTATGTACCTTTACAGACAGATAAAGTCGCAGTTAAAAGCAATAAACCACACAACTGATTGTGTAGAACCATAACATTTTTATTAAGCAAAACTGGATTGGGGGGTAACAGCGGCATTTTACTGCCGCCGTGATCTAAAGGTGGGTCCACATTGGTGTACAGACCATTGTCATATTTCTAAGGCTTAGTTTGAATAGCGGCCGTGACCACGTCATTGTAGGATGTTTACACAACGTAAATAGTAAACAAGTTATGTGAACAGGCTCAAAAGAGCGTTTTATTAATATTGACCGTGATATTTTGTATTTTTTGGTGAAATTTATAATCTTGTATAGGATAATGCGCCGTGTGGTTCCCGGCATTTTGGAATCGGAACTCTCCATCTTTTGGATGTCTCCAACCATGGACGTTACAGGAGACTAAGGAAATCGGCACACATCAAGCAATGCTTCTCTTCCCATGCAAAAGTCAATCAAGGGACAGGATTGAAGATCGTACATGCATACATACATATAATCACGTCTATATCCCTTGCGGGTTAGACAGAGCCAACAGTCTTAATAAGACTGATATAGTTTGGCTTAGTGACATAATTGAGATTCAATTAGTGACAGGTTGCTAGACTGTCGCCTAAAAGAAGAATCCCAGTTTTATAAGCTTATCTCATCTATATACAGATGGACATTACGGGCAGCTACCATAAGCAGTTATTTATTAACATTAAATGTCTACGTACGTCCTGTACGTACGTAGACATTTAATGTTAATAAAATCAAACTATCTTCAAATTTAATTTGATTTATATATTCAATTAAATTAATTTAAATGTTTATTAATCTTGAATTTGATTCATAATTAAACATATTTACAGTAGGTACTTAATATTTTTACAGTTTATATCTTTTATTAACATAATTTTTAAGCAACTTTTTGGTCGATTTTAATGAAAAGTGCATATCCTGCTAATGTTATACTCGTAAATGCGAAAGTTTGTGAGTATGTCAATATGGATGTTTGTTACTCTTTCACGCAAAAACTACTGAATCGATTACGATGAAATTTGTTATGTAAATAAATAAATATATACGGGACAAATTACACTGATTGAGTTAGCTCCGAAGTAAGTTCTTTGAGACTTGTGTTACGAGATACTAACTCAACGATACTGTATATTATAATAAATACTTATATAGATAAACATCCAAGACCCATGTGGATAGCTGAAGACCCAGAATAACACATAGGCTACTTTTTATCTCAGAGTTCCCGCGGGATTGTTAGGGTTTCCATGCGGACGAAGTCGCAGGTGGCCTCTAGTAAAAAATAAATATTATAGTTACAAACGTGATGATGGTATGGAGCCCTTCATGCGCGAGTTCTACTCGCACTTCGCCAGTATTTTTTTTTTAAACATTTGTATAAAAATAAAAATACAATTGTTAATTAATTATGTAGATAATATTAATTGTTCGAATTTATGAACGGTAATATTTAAAATGCTGTAAGTATTGTTATTCAAAATTATACACAGGAATCATCTAAATGATCAAAAGTGGTCTTAACATAGCCGATATATTAAGATTTAGATGATAATAAAACGGCTATATAAAATTTAATATGATAAGATCTTAACAATATTTAAAATCTTGCTTTTTAACAGCATCTAACTGACTAACTGCACTATTGCAACCCTGTCTTGGCTGTGCATTCCCAGACGAAGTATATATTAAGTGGAATTACCTCGTTACAACACTAATGAGTTAGTTAACCGCACTATTGTTTTTATACAAGACGGCGTTTGTAATGAACGCCATTTGTAAAACGCCATCTTGCGGTACTGCATTGGAGGGAAAGAAAATCGTGATAAATACCGGCGGGTTGGTAATCTATTTGATTTTTAGAAAACTATTTTGTATCTACCCACAGTTTTGCCCGCGTGAATTAAGCGCCATTTACAAAAAGCGGCAAATATAAATTTGACCGTTGTAAACAAAAAAAAAGACTAAATTAACACCAACTATCAAAAGCAAACAATTCAACGCCAACTACAAAAAGCGACGAATTTAGCGCCACCAACAAAATAATACAGGTTTTTCGCAAATCACGCGGAAACTATAGTTTTTACCTACTGGGATAAAAGATCTTTCTCCAGACTCTTAATTACTTATTAGGTACCGTGATATTTGAAGAAGATTAATTCAATAACACCAAAACAAACATAATAACCTCACTTTCGCATTTATAGGTACCTAATATTTGTTGAGATTGGGATTAATGAAGAATTCCTTGAAAGGTCAGGTCAAGATTATACTGACCGACTAGACCATCGTGGCCGAGTGGCAGAGATAATGGCTCGTAAAAGAAATTGTTGAATTTCCTCCTTGTTCTACAACAAAGCTACAGTGGGTCTATGTTATCACTTACCCCTGGTCAAAGATGGACATCGGATCCTCCTCTTGTTATTTATACGAAGTCCAGCTGAACTAGTCAGTGAATGCTGCGATGTGAAAGAAGATATAGTAACATTAATGTGAAAGATGATAGGTTTTTTTAAAAGAATACCTATAATAATATAACTTTTTACGTGTTGGTAAATCAAAATAACAATATATCTCATGTAAAAACTTAAAACATAAAAATATCGTGAGCAATTCTAATTCATACAATCATTGTGAAAAATAACAAACGAAGATCACTACATCTCTTCAATTAAATATTTACTTTTTTTCTAAGCGGCCAGTGCGCTATACAATTTTAAACACAGGTTGACTAAGAGAATCCCATCTATTATTATATATGCCAAAGTAAGTTTGTTTGTTTGTTACCTCATCACGCGTTATCTTCTGACCCGATCTTCTTGCAATTTCTCGTAGGTATATAAAATTAAAAGTTTGGACGAAGGACATGGTACCTTTTATCCTGTTAAACATTATACCTATCTACTTCCTGTAAGATTTGCGAAACACCTGAATCCTTTATAGATGGCCACCTGTCACTATTTGAATATCAGTTCCAAATCTAACGGAAAAAGACACGTGATTTTGTTTTTAACTTCTTAACGAGACCTTTAATAAAAATTGTTGTTAATTCTACGAAATTTCGACTTTAGTTGTACACCAACTAACAAATTGCAACAAACTTGAAACAAATTAAACATCTCATTACCCCACACTTGAGGCACCCCATCAAACACACTTTATTTCTATAACTGCATTAATAACTTGTAAAAATGGGGACTGGCCCTCGCCACTTCTGTTATGATATTCCAAAATATTATTAGGCCAACCCATAAATCTTCTGCCGAAGAATTAAAGTCTATTTTATTCTGATTATGTAGGGTAGAGTTACTTAACATATGCGTCCATTAAGTATACCATATCAATGATTATCCCTTTACAAATTAATGTAGTCTTGTCTAACAGATATTAAAAAGAGAAATGTTTGATGCAACATATAGGTAAGATTTTGAATAAGAAGAAAGACATTGTCTCCACGTGGTCGACGAAGAAAATCAGGAGACGCATCTCTCATCTGGAAAGTTTAATAAAAATGTCGTAATTTTTCTGTAGAAGCAATACATTCAATCTGATTTTCCATTGCATTGAAATGAAATATTTGTTTGTACCATACTGCCATCTGTTGATACTTACAAACAACTAAGGCAAACATTACTAGAGACATCTGTTGAAATATTTATAAGGAATCTTAATATAAAATATCTTGTGTAGCGCCATCTAAAGAGAACCAAAAACATTTACAAGACAAAAGTTATGTATGATATTTTCGTTCATTCGATACAAAAGGAGTAAAAAAATTTATTTTTTTGTTGGCTACACTATTCAATTCACTAATCATTCATTCTGCAAATCTTCACTCATCTGATATAAAATATCTGTGACACTGATTTTGTACAAAATGTCTTCAGTGCTGTGTTGACAAAAATAAAATTTTGTGATTTTATACCTCTGTGTGTCGTAAAGAGTGTTATTTTATTAATCTACCTACGTTATAGAATTAGAAAGTAAAAATGTATTACAAATATGTGCTTATAACTTTTGCAGCTACCTGTGTCTTACTTGTATCAGTAAGTAAAATTATCATGTTATTATTTTGCAAACGTTGAATATTTGCCATTTACATTAACAATTAATTTATAATTGCCAAATGATGCATGTGATGAGGCGTATGTAAAATTTCATAAACACGACCACGTCTATTTGACAAACAAATTTGTTAGTCTTTGAAAACTGGATTATCTTTGTACATATTACATTAACATGTACAATGTAAATGTATGTCAAAACTAGTCTAAAATAATGTTTCATTTATGCATAAGGACACCAATAAGAGTAGATACCTACAGCGGAAAGATATAAGATTTCTAAACTCATGAAGGTGTGATACTTTTATATAAGCACATCTTACCATCATCCATCCATTACTTATATTAAAATGCGAAAGTCTGTCTTCCATTTCACGGCTAAACTTGGACTGATTTTAATGTTATTTGTTATGAATATAGTTAGAAAACCCATGAGATAATCACGGCCAAACATACGCACACTTGTCTTAGATAATGATATCCTACTACTATTATAAAGGCGAAAGTTTGTATGGATGTTTGTTACTCTTTCACGCAAAAACTACTGAACCGATTACCATGAAATTTGGTATGTAGGTAGCTGAAGACCCAGAATAACACATAGGCTACTTTTTATCCCAGAGTTCCCGCGGGATTGATAGGGTTTCCATGCGGACGAAGTCGCGGGCGGCCTCTAGTATCTGCATAAAAATAATCACATCTATATCACTAACGGGATAGACAGCCAACAGTTTGTTTGATGTAAATCTCTCTATTGCACAAAAAAAAATGATATATTGGTCTTGGAATAAAAAAAAAATGTGTACAATGCTTCTTAAAAAAGACTGGTGGCCATAAGGCCCACAAGTCTAACAGAAGACCACTAGTTCACTGTTCAAAAAAGTTTGAGATGTTATACAAACTCCTTTCATGGGACACCGCACCACAGATTAACAAGAATATAACAAGGCCATTATATGTGTATGTTAGTCACGTCTATATCCCTTGCCGGGTAAATAGAGCAAACAGTCTTGATAAGACTGATACGTCTAATTCAACTTCTTGGCTTGGTGATAGAATTGAGATTCAAATAGTGACAGTTCGCTAACCCATAGCCTTAAAAAAGAGTCATAGGAAAAAGAAGAAGTGGTCCTTTGCTTTTTTCTTTTTTTAATGTGTCTTCTTAATAGTAGTGATATATTACAGGGCCAGTCATACGAAGACAAAAGATGCAAGTGTGTCTGCCCTAGTCCGTCAGCGGTGCTCAACAACACCGCGGGCTCCGACAGGAGACTCTACATAGCCAATGTTCAACCAGATAAATGGTAAGATACCTGTGGCGACATCTCTACGCCACTCGTCACAACATCAAATTACCCAACTGTCAATCATCGCGAAGAAATTGACGCGCTCAGCCAATAGCAGTGGAGAATCTAAATCGCGATTTCAGAGATTTCACGGATTGGAGTTATATATACAACCTCCGACACAACATCGTCGGAGCGCGGTTCCCCAGGCATATCACCTAGCCTGGCGGAAGATCTTCCCTTTGGTGGCGGTCGAGCCGAATCATCGCTCTCGCTACATACCGAACACTACCTGTTGCGGCCGTTCTACCTCCACGGACAGACAGACACTTTGACTTGACATTTAGATGAACAAAACTGAATGACATAATAAGGAAATAAAAAAAAGGTCTATCAATTACGACTAAGACGACGACCAGACAAGACTCCTTGAACTATCTGAAATCTGATGTTTTATTGTGACTGACCCAACAGACTCTCGGCCCATTTCACTACCATAGACTAAACAATTCTCAATACCTTTGGTAGTGGAAGAAGTGGCAACATTGTTATCAAATTCTAATATATATACTATCATTGTATTCTGTTATGTGTAATCCTAACATTATAAATGCGAAAGAAAAAACATCCATACTGACATCCTGATATTCTCACAATATGTCAGGATGTCAGTATAGATGTTTTTTACACTTTCACGCAAAAACTACTGAACCGATTATGATGAAATTTGGTATGTAGGTAGCTGAAAACCCAGAATAACATATAGGCTACTTTTTATCCCGGAGTTCCCGCGGGATTGATAGGGTTTCCAAGCGGGCCTCTAGTAATAAATAAATAAAAGTAAAAATTAAAATCATAAGAGCATATTGTTTATTTATTTATTTATCAATAAACTAACAGTATAACACTGATGTGTGTATACCCCTGCACTTGTGTTTATAAATGTTTGTCCAGTTGATTTTTTCAAATTGTTAAAACTTGGAGCTGTTGCCTGTTATCACTGTCTCGCGTACAAAGTTCCACATTTGCACGACACGGGTTCGCAAAAAAGTGGCATTTATAACACTTTACTTCTGTCTGACCTCCTCTACCTTTGTAAAAGAAGCACAAGAAGTAACATTGGTTTATGATTACACCTCTCCTCCAGGTAATTACCTGAATGTGCAGAGGTTTCCCCATGATGTATATAGTATTGTTGATTTAGTACCCCAGCTCTGAGTAAACTGAGAGGGGCCCAATTAGAATAGAATAGATATAATTTCAAAATTGGATACAAGGTATCACTTATTGACGTCACATCACTTAAATCTAATTATAACTACTACCGCTTCCAAAGCGCATGTGTAGAAGAAGCGGGGGAACAAACTACACTGCAACATTTCACCGGACGTCAATTTACATATAATTCAATCTGAGTGACTTGTACATGCATAATGTAAAAAATGTTTCCTCCCCAGGTTGGCGATAAAACCATATATAACATATATTTTTTTTATTCCAGCAACTGTGAGGTGGTCATCCTGCCCCGCGTAGCCGATGACATAAGAGGTCACGAACAAGAGTTCTGCCCGCTATGCGAATGCAAGTACGAGAACCGAAACACTACTATTATAAAGGTAAGTGCCGTGTGGTTACACCAATAGAAAAAATAATAGTACTACTCCATCTCTTAGGCTTATAAACTTGCTTTTCTTATTTTAGGCAATAGGCTAGCAACCTGTCACTATTTGATTCTCATTTCATATCTCAATTCTATTATTGAGTTGCTTTCCCCTAATGTCTCTTACCCCGAATGTCCCTTACCCCGAATGTCTCTTACCCCGAATGTCCCTTACCCCGAATGTCTCTTACCCCGAATGTCCCTTACCCCGAATGTCTCTTACCCCGAATGTCCCTTACCCCGAATGTCTCTTACCCCGAATGTCCCTTTTCCAGAATGCCCCTTACCCCGAATGTCCCTTACCCCGAATGTCTCTTACCCCGAATGTCCCTTTTCCAGAATGCCCCTTACCCCGAATGTCTCTTACCCCGAATGTCCCTTACCCCGAATGTCTCTTACCCCGAATGTCCCTTTTCCAGAATGCCCCTTACCCCGAATGTCCCTTACCCCGAATGTCTCTTACCCCGAATGTCCCTTTTCCAGAATGCCCCTTACCCCGAATGTCCCTTACCCCGAATGTCCCTTACCCCGAATGTCGCTTACCCCGAATGTCCCTTTTCCAGAATGCCCCTTACCCCGAATGTCCCTTACCCCGAATGTCTCTTACCCCGAATGTCCCTTTTCCAGAATGCCCCTTACCCCGAATGTCCCTTACCCCGAATGTCCCTTACCCCGAATGTCGCTTACCCCGAATGTCCCTTTTCCAGAATGCCCCTTACCCCGAATGTCCCTTACCCCGAATGTCGCTTACCCCGAATGTCCCTTTTCCAGAATGCCCCTTACCCCGAATGTCCCTAACCCCGAATGTCCCTTACCCCGAATGTCGCTTACCCCGAATGTCCCTTTTCCAGAATGCCCCTTACCCCGAATGTCCCTTACCCCGAATGTCCCTTACCCCGAATGTCGCTTACCCCGAATGTCCCTTTTCCAGAATGCCCCTTACCCCGAATGTCCCTTACCCCGAATGTCGCTTACCCCGAATGTCCCTTTTCCAGAATGCCCCTTACCCCGAATGTCCCTTACCCCGAATGTCGCTTACCCCGAATGTCCCTTTTCCAGAATGCCCCTTACCCCGAATGTCCCTTACCCCGAATGTCGCTTACCCCGAATGTCCCTTTTCCAGAATGCCCCTTACCCCGAATGTCCCTTACCCCGAATGTCGCTTACCCCGAATGTCCCTTTTCCAGAATGCCCCTTACCCCGAATGTCCCTTTTCCAGAATGCCCCTTACCCCGAATGTCCCTTACCCCGAATGTCGCTTACCCCGAATGTCCCTTTTCCAGAATGCCCCTTACCCCGAATGTCCCTTACCCCGAATGTCGCTTACCCCGAATGTCCCTTTTCCAGAATGCCCCTTACCCCGAATGTCCCTTTTCCAGAATGCCCCTTACCCCGAATGTCCCTTACCCCGAATGTCGCTTACCCCGAATGTCCCTTTTCCAGAATGCCCCTTACCCCGAATGTCCCTTACCCCGAATGTCCCTTACCCCGAATATCGCCTTCCCCGAATGTCCCTTTTCCAGAATGCCCCTTACCCCGAATGTCCCTTACCCCGAATGTCCTTTTCCCCGAATGTCCCTTTCCCCGAATGGCGCTTTCCCCGAATGGCGCTTTCCCCGAATGGCGCTTTCCCCGAATGGCGCTTTCCCCGAATGGCGCTTTCCCCGAATGGCGCTTTCCCCGAATGTACCTTTCCCCGAATGTTCCATACCCCGAATGTTCCTTTCCCCGAATGTTCCATACCCCGAATGTCCCTTTCCCCGAATGTTGCATTCAGCAAATGGTACATTCCTCGAATGTCCCATTCCCCGAATGTCGCTTTTCCCGAATGTTTCTTTCTCTGAATGTTGCATTCCTCGAATGTCCCATTCCCCGAATGTTCCATTTCTCGAATGTCCCTTACCCCGAATGTTCCTTCCCCCGAACGTACCATTCCCAGAATGTCCCTTACCCCGAATGTTCATTTCCCCGAATGTTCCTTTCCCCGAATGTTGCATTCCTCGAATGTCCCATTCCCCGAATATCGCTTTCCCCGAATGTTCCATTTCCCGAATATCCCATTCCCCGAATGTCCCTTTCATACTTCCCCACCAGGATTCTATAGTATTCTTCATAATCTTATGTTACAGGTGGTGGTGATAATAGTGATCTGGGTGATAATGCTGCTGGTGGTCTACATGGGTTTCCTGATATGCCTGGACCCACTCATCAACAAGAGGGCCAAGGCCTCGTACCAGGAGCACACAAATGAAGACGTAAGCTTTTTAATATATATTTTTTTTAAATAGTGACAGCTAATGTTTTTTTTTTGTAAAATTGTGTGACAGGACAAGGAACAGTGGTGGCAATAGGCTATTTTACACCATGTAAAAAAAAATATAAAAATGCACGTATCTTATAGATTTTGTAAAAAATAAAAGAAAAACATCGATCATTATTCATAAAAGTGCAATATGGATTTTATAATTCAATTTAAAAAATCCTCTTTTTTAATCTGTTCTTCAAAAGTCGAAAACGCTATCCGCCATGTTGGGTACTGACGTGACGTCATACTTTTAGTAAACAAATATCGAATCGAAAACATATTGATGATGTCAGGCTCTGTTTATTTTGAAATTTTAAAATTTCTATCACGTTTTTGGGTTTTTACTCTTTAATAATTTAATAGAATCATGGAAGACGGTTTTGTGAAAGCAGACAATATAAATCTACCGAGGATTAATACGTTGATGGTGGCGAAATTTTTTGCGTCCAATCCCGATTTCTGTTCTGCTAAGTTAAGAAATGTTTAAACAGCGATGTAAGTATTTATTGTTTTAAACATTCTTCAACAATACACAATTATAATAGGTAAATTATTACACAACCAATCCAACATAACCTATTTTTTGTATTGTTTACTAAAAGTATGACGTCACGAGTCAAAACAGCATGGCGGATGGCGTTTTCGCGCGAAAATACAAAATCATAAATAATAAATCGTTTTTAGAGCACTTTTCGGCTTCAAAAAATTTTAATAAAAATTCTATAGGTATAACACAGTCTCAGGATTGATTTAAAACAGTTTTCAAAAAAGAGTGTAATAGCCTATTGATGTGATTTGAATGAAGATATAGTAACAGTGATAGAAACGGAAGTGTATAGATGTAGCGATGCCGAACTATTGACAGTTTTATAATCGAAAATTGATAGATAGATAGATAAAACTCTTTATTGCACCATAAGAGTAAAACATACAAAAAAAGGAAAATTAAAAAAAAAACTTGGAAATCGTTTACAACTGTCGATAGGGAACTATCAATCTACAACACTACTTTTATTGTATTTGTTTTGGTTATAAACAAAAATAGAGTGAGGATTGAGAATGTTAGAAAGGCAAAAAACTAAGCCAGACAGTTGAATGTTGCCCTTCAGTCTTTTTTAAGACTGTTGGCTCTCCCTTCCCCGTAAGGGATAAATACGTGATAATATGTATATTTAACAGGATGAAGGCACAATCAGCGGCCCCTCTCAGCCGATGGGTGCCCGTGGGAACGTTCTCAACCGCGTAACGCACCAGCAGGACAAATGGAAGAGGCAGGTTCGCGAACAACGGCGTAACATATACGATAGACACACCATGCTTAATTAGCCTACTCTCCAGCCTTGCACAGGCTTTTCTGGGGCCGTCGAGTGATGGTCTCATCGGATCTTTTTTTTTTGCAAAAGGAATTAGGTAATAAATCGTCACTTAGCAAAAAGCCAACAACATACCTATAACAATTTTGAAGCTATTTTTTTTTTAAATCACTATGCTTTGCTCATTCAGCTGACGTTTTGGCCTTGAACAAGCTTTTTGGAGCTGCCGAGTGATGGTCTCATCGGATCATGTCTTTTTGCAAAAGGAATTAGGTAAAAAATCCTCACTTAGCAAAAAGCCAACGTACCTATAACAATTTCGAAGCTATTTTTTTAAAATAATCACTATACCTTGGTCATTCAGCTGTCGTTTTGGCCTTGAACAAGCTTTTTGGAGCTGTTGATTGATGGTCTCATAGGATCTTGTCTTTTTGCAAAAGGTACACATAAAGTTATTAGAAATCATCGTCTCATATAGCCAAGAATTGATATCAGGGCTCATTTAGTTTACCCATTTAGTTGGCCTTAGGCTTTTTGGGGCCTTGTCAACTGGTTGGAGTTCAAGTTTCAATTAAGGATTTAAATTAGAAAAGTTCAATTAATTAAGGAAGGAATTTTTATTAGGAACCACACGGCACAGTTGAAGTGTTAAATATGAATGCTTTAGAAACGGCATTGATCATAGTATATAATGACACCTAAAATAAAATGTATGGTTTTTTAGGTGTACGAAAACTTGTGCGATTAGGTTTTCTGGGAGATGTTCAAAAGGGCATTTTGAGCGTTCATTGGTAGCTGGTAAGTCTTAAAGTGTTCAGCTAAATAAAGAATCTTCTGAAGCTTTCCTCGTTCACTATAATAATATTTGTGAAACTACTTATATTAATTTAATAATAATAACATTGCCTATCCAATGTCTTAAGGCTAAATGCAGATGTAAAACTGATTGCAAAAACGATTCATTAAATGTACAAATAACTCAATTTTTCGCAATAATGTGAATTTAGAATTTGCGTACCTAATGGTAAAAAGAGGAACCCTAGTGAAATATCAAGAAAGATATTAAAAAAGCCGAGAGAATATCTCGGTTTTTCAAATTCATCTCTAATCCAACCTAAGAAACTTTTGGAACTTTGGTGGTTTCAAAAATTGGTGAATATATATATTTCGGAAAATCCTAAATTTGCTGAGCGCTTCAGACATGAGCAGATGTCACATTGAGTAATAAATAATATCTTTAGCAATATTTTATTTAATGGCCTTTTTAGATATGTAATAATATATGTAGCCGAAGATGAAATTATTTGCATATCCCTTTAGCCTTTTTGCACTATTTTCTTAGGTAATTCATGTGTGAAATTGTCATTTTACTATTGTTGTTGTCAAATTGTCTAATTGTGTACCTGAGCGGGGAAAAATATATAAAAAAATTTAAAAAAAAATGTATTTTTAAATTTCGCGTTGCATAGTATATAAAATCGTAATGTAACACAGTTTTTAACGTGAATTTACATTTTTTTCACGTTGCTTCCTCGAATTCCAACGGTCGTGGAAGACGTCATAAAAGCAAGTTTTATGTGCGTTATAACCTGTGTGAATTACAATTAAAAAGGCTGTAGTATATAGCAATGTTAAATAATTACGACTAAAGAGTATCTATATTTTGTATCGCAACGCCGATCATAAGATAATCTAAACAATGACGTGAATTACACACAAAATCGACAGTGCCTACCCTGTTTTTCCTAGACTTATAATATCTAAAACTGTAACTTCAAGCAATAATGTATATTTTGTTATATGATGTCATATGCCATCATATACCATAAGTTAAATAAATAATCGTTATTTTGCCTATTTCATGCAAAAATGTGTGTATACGCGTCACTGCTAAATAATAAATACCGCTGATTATTATCTAGTATTAAACAGAAAATGTACTGTAAATAGACGTAGAAAATAAGGCAGACTAGGTGTGGCTTGAAAAAAGTGAAGCATCGTAATGGCGGCATTTTCCGCATGCGCGAGTGACAGAAAATGCGATAATCTATGACGTAATGGCGGCCGATTGTCACACTATTGGTGACAATGTGTGCTTGAGGCGTGTATATATACAGCGGGCCTGTTGCTTCATTTTGCCGTATAGTAAAACTCCGTCCGCCTTTTTTCTACGTCTATTTCACTGTTATACCAATATACCAATCTATAGCAATACCATAGTAATAAGATGTCCTTTATAAAACAAATATATGTGGCATAGAAAGATATATTTACCTTTAGATTTGTATAATTTTTGCTATTGTATATTAGAAGTTGTGTGTGTATTTAGCTGTATTTATCAATAATTTAGAAATAACTCGTTTGTGTATGTATATTTCGAGACGCTGTACATGTTATGATTATGATTATTACAGTAATTAAATTCCGATTTGCTGACGTTTGATATACATGATTATATACTTTAAATGAAATTCAAAGAAGCTAATATAATATAAACTTCATATTTTCTTTGATACAATACTGTAGTTATTCTCATGCAAATGTCATTTGCCTGTTAGATAGAATGAATATTATATATAGTGAGTGTATATAATATATGAGCATTATCATTAAGATGTTTAAATAGGTGGTAAAATTTTAATATGTTCGTTTATCGCTTTTTAGATAACTCAATTGTTGAAAATAAAAATATCTAGTTATGTAAGAAAAAAATATATTAAAATAACCATTTATCTCCATTATGTACTAGTAACCTATTTGTATCTTTAAATTTAAGACTTGTCTAATAAACGCGTTCCCACTTTTTTTTTACTGAGAAGAGTACATTCTATTTCGTAAAATGATAAAATACAAAAAAAATATATATTAAAATTTCATTATTATGCAGCGTGATCTTTGTTCACTTAGCTAAAGATAATCACTTTGAAATATATTACATTTTCCCAAAAATAACACCTCAAAATAAACAGAAATAAAAAAAAATATCGTAATCTTACCTATCCTCAAATCAAAAAACCGAGTTGTGTTTCAATTTTTGAGATTTTTATAATTAGTTTAAAAAAACGTGGGTAGTGTGAATAACATCAAAAAGTTTTAGTTATTCTACTTCAAAGTTTTTTTTTAATGTCTGATATTAAATATTTTTACTGATTGATATAAGTGAGGATGTTTTTAATCTTTTCGTAAGATTTCTTTTTTGTTTGTTTATTATAATCAAAGGTCCATATTGTTAAGACTGAAGTGAGATATCATTTTATACCGGTGTCACCATCATTTAACTTCTTACTTTAGTCTATTACTTATAATATAAAAATAAAATTATTTAATGTAGACGTAAAAAAACATGATGACTAATTATTGTTTCGGTGTTAATTCATTTTGTTTCACTACAACTAAAACATTGGTAAAATAATCTCATAAATAAACAAAAAACTGCCTCAAATATCCTACTAGTATTATAAATGTGAAAGTTTGTATTTCAGTATAGATGTTTGTTACTCTTTCACGCAAAAAATACTGAACCGATCACGATGAAATTTTGGCTGGCTATGTCAATGCCTACTATTTATCCCGGAGTTCCCGCGGGATTGATTCCACGCGTACGAAGTCGCGGGCGGCCTCTAGTAACGAATAAATAACACATTATCTGGACGAGTCCAAAACGCCTAATACATACCTCTACTAATGTAATGTAACGTAGCATGTTATAGTCCAAGATCCCAGAGCCGTAAGACACAACTTATTTTCTAAAGAATGGATCTTTCGATTCTCAGTAGTCTTTCATGTACTTTTAATACCTGCATGTTTGTGAGACTTGCCCGGTGACACCTGCGCAGGTACCAGGCGAGAAAGGTAACTAAAAATCACAGTTACTTAACTTAAATTTTTATGACTGATTTTTATATATATTTTATAGACTATTACTCTGAAGTCATATCAGAGAAGTCAGACGCTTTCCATGCGCCAGAACTTTTGTCAGACGCTTTAAAGCTCTATCAAAAAAAAATTAACTTAATTTATTTTTAAATGTCTGACTTTTATATATGTTATTCAGATAACTATTACAAAGTTGTATTAAATCAGTCAGACAGTTTGTAATGACCAAACACCCCTTAAACACAAGAATTACTCAGCCTCGAGTATGAGCGCGATAGCACAATGCGCATGCGCGTCAGAGTAAAATATCTAATATTTGAAAAGTACTTACTGTTTTCAATTTCATATTTTTGCATATCTATTAAAATACGATGAAATTTATAATTAAAATAATAATTAATCATTTTTAAAATAATATAATATATTGCATAATAGCTGTTGCCCGCGACGTCGTCCGCGTAAAGTTCGAGTTGAATCTTAATCATACAGTCTGATACAGACAGACAGACAAAAAATGTAAAAAAAATTCTCTATTTGTTTCAGTCAAAATATTAAATGTACAGACAAAATATTTTTACCGTATGATTATATGTAGTATTTTGATTTTCAGTTTTTTTAATAAATACTCAAACAACACAAAAAAAATATTTTTAATAAAAATTTATATATATCTTGTTATTGTTGGGACTCGAACTCGGACCGCCAACTTCACAGTCTCACGCGCTAACCACTGGACCATCGAAGCCGTTGCGGTGGTGTCGAATTAAAGTAGACTACATACATATGGTCACGTCTATATCCCTTGCGGGGTAGATAGAGCCAACAGTCTTGAAAAGACTAAATGGCCACGTTCAGCTATTTGGCTTAATGATAGAATTGAGATTCAAATAGTGATAGGTTGCTCGCCCATCGCCTAAAAAAGAATCCCAAGTTTGTAAGCCTATCCCTTAGTCGCCTTTCACTTATATTTATATGTTATAGGTTTACTATTACTATACTATTTTTTAATTGTTTATGATTTTATTTTTACGGAAAATTCTGCCAGCAACGACAATCTAACTGATGATGAGAACGATGACTTGAGTGGACAGTATAGAGATTAATAAATGATGAAAATTCAAATGATTATTTTGATGATGAAGATGATAAAGTGACAATAAAATAATTATTCAATTGATTAATCATAATTAATTATATTTTTATTGAAATTATTATAATAGATATATTTTTTTAAATAAAATAAAAATCATTCTTTTTGAAAGGCTATTGCTACAAAAAAATTAATTTTCCCCTATTTATATGCAATATATTATATTATTTTAAAAATGATTAATTATTATTTTAATTATAAATTTCATCGTATTTGAATAGATATGCAAAAATATGAAATTGAAAACAGTAAGTACTTTTCAAATATTATTAGATATTTTACTCTGACGCGCATGCGCATTGTGCTATCGCGCTCATACTCGAGGCTGAGTAATTCTTGTGTTTAAGGGGTGTTTGGTCATTACAAACTGTCTGACTGATTTAATACAACTTTGTAATAGTTATCTGAATAACATATATAAAAGTCAGACATTTAAAAATAAATTAAGTTAATTTTTTTTTGATAGAGCTTTAAAGCGTCTGACAAAAGTTCTGGCGCATGGAAAGCGTCTGACTTCTCTGATATGACTTCAGAGTAATAGTCTATAAAATATATATAAAAATCAGTCATAAAAATTTAAGTTAAGTAACTGTGATTTTTAGTTACCTTTCTCGCCTGGTACCTGCGCAGGTGTCACCGGGCAAGTCTCACAAACATGCAGGTATTAAAAGTACATGAAAGACTACTGAGAATCGAAAGATCCATTCTTTAGAAAATAAGTTGTGTCTTACGGCTCTGGGATCTTACTCTATTATGTCTGGCAGCTACCTTTATTTTCGCGTTTATGGCTTAAGTCTTAATAAATGTTGTTCCATATTTTCACATTCACTTTTCACATATTAAAAAATCACGTTGTATATTTAATTACGTGTATTATAGGTATTGTAATGTTATTAACTAATTTACATTGTTTTAAGACTATGCCATCATCCCTATTTTGTAAAATAAACTTTGGTTACATAGTTATAAAAGTAATTCAAAATGTTTTTTCATATTGTTTTTTTCTTCTCATGGCTAAAAATTAATTTAAAAATGTATTTTACAACAAAAAGACGAATCTAGATTTCAGTTTCTACCTAAAGAAATGGACTGTACGCTGATACTTTGTTTTTTTTTAAGTGTAAATATTGCATTGTGTTGCTTAGGTTATAACGGGTGACCTTTTAAAAAGCGATTTACTGATGTAAAATATGAAACAACAACAATGAATGAAAAATTGTAAATCATAAGTTAAGATTTTTTTTACCAATATGGTAAATTGACTCACATAAAATTCTAAATCATATTGTTTGTTTTACTACCGATTTTTGTTCATAATAATCTTTCTTCATAATTTTATTTGTCATTTTTTATTATTACTACCAACAAGCTCCGTTGGTAACAGTTAGAGATCATATTTTTTTAATAATTACGTTACATTAAATAAAAGAAATGTAAATCAATTAAATATGGATAAATGATTATTGATGATTAATTTTATTGATATTTATGAATATTATAGTTATTTTTCCGAATAATTGACTTTCGATCGTTAGTATTAAAAAAAACAATTATATGCAAATAAATAAGTATTAGTGAAAAACTATATAAGTATGTTTATAATTAATTGGTATTATGTTTTTAAATGTTACGAGAAATATTTTCGGTACTCCAATGATATGATTTTAAAGTTTAGAAAGGAAATGCGCATCCATAAGTCTCATGGACTGAATCTTATAAAAATATCAATACTGTTTTAAAAGTCACCCTGAAGTAAATCTATTGGTAATTACTTGCTTTGCAGTAACTGAATAATTAATATGTATGTAAATAAAGAATTGTATAACCACTCAGTTTGGTAATTAATAAAATAGAAATTAAACCAATTCTTGTTTTATTTATATTATTGTACTAGTGACCCGCCCGGACCTTCACGTATATAGCATTTATACATATTAACCTTCCTCATCTATAAAAAAAAACTGCATCAAAATCCGTTGTGTAGTTTTAAAGATCTTAACATACATACAGATAGAGGACAGGCGCAGTAAGCGACTTTGCTTTTTACTAGCCTGCGCTAGATCTCTCCGAGTTTACTTTAGTTTGTATGCTAACCGATACCTCTTACGGTAATGAAAAAAATATCTTACAGTATTTTCTTAAAATGGAAAACATCGGGAGGAAACCTGCACAATAATGCGAATGGATATCATGTCCAATTTGGGTTAGGATCCCCTGCAAAGGTTGCGGAGGTCAGGTGGAAGTCGCTTGGTGTAAAACCTGACTTACCTACTACGGGGTTTTGGTATAGGGCGCACTCCTCCAAAAAGCCAGAACGAGGATTCTTGATTTTATAAGTACTAGCTTTTGGTCGCGACTTCGTGGTAGCGTGGGTGGGTTTCCATTCTTTCCATATCTACATTTATCCCATTTTCTCCCCTTTTCGGCAATAAAATAGCCTATATTTTGTCTCAGGGTCAACTCTATCTGTACCATAATTTATCAAAATTGGTTAAGTGGTTTAGCCGTGAAAGCCGAAGGTGAAAGCATTACAAACAGTCGCAGTACTTACAGTACTACAGTCAGTTACTTTTGCTCTCAACTAATAATATAGGTAACTGCGAAAGTATTTTTATTACCTAGATCACGCGTTATCTTACTGAACCAATTTTCTAGGAATTTCGCGTATTTATAGGTAATTAGAGTCTGGAGGACATAGGGATCATCCTGGTAAAATCAACGTTTCTCGTAAGATTTGCAAAAAATCTATTCTTTTATAGGTGGCGCTAAATTCGCGCGGAAAATCTTGTAGGTCTTTTTTTGATAGTTGGCGCTAAATACGCGCGGGCGACGCTGCGATTAAGAAATAGTTTTTATTTTATTGATGTAATGATAAATCTATTGAGGAGCGAGAAAAGAATGAACTATTGGACCCATTGTGGACGTACCATAGAGAAGTCTATGCCAAGCCAATTTTGACATTGTCAACTCACTGTCATTCAGCTCGATCAATAAAATTTTATTTTGCTTTTTTCTAACCTAAAATAAAAATAAAGACAAAATTATAAATACTTGGCTATTTATATCGTTTGTTCGTCATTTTGTTAGCAAAGATATGATAAAGTTTTAAAAAAATCTGTGATAATGTTTCTGAACATATTCTTGGGTTTGATCCTATGCGCCGGGTCCGTTTTCGTAAGTTTTACTACATTAAATATTTTATGTGTTTTGTCTATATTAATAGCATCTAGTTACTTTTACATATTCACTCTTAAACCGAATGAAATGTTGTTACTTTCATTTCAAAATGCTAGCCTTGCATAGTTAAATGGAATGTAAAATCGATCAATACTTACAATTCAACATGACATTACAAGCTGCTGTAATATTTGCCTTGGTAAATATTTATACACCTGTAACCTATGAAGCACATACGAGTCAAAACTGTTAAAACATTACACCACCAATCTATATTATGCATATATAAAATTTCAATTCTTTGTTATAACAAGAGCTAATTTAATAGAAGCTTTTGTTTCACTGAAAGTTACGCTTATAATAACTATATTTTTTTTCTCATTCTGTCAGTTGTCATTCAACCAAAAGTACTGGGTGTAGGGAGATGGGATTTACCATATATGTGTGATGTTCCAGTCTTCAATCATAATTAGATTTATTATAGTTTTTTTTTTCATTATTGAGCTGCATCATAATCTAGTAAACAAATAGAAGTATTTATAACATCATAAACATTTTGAAAATAAATTATCACCAAAATAAATAAAAAAGGGGAAACATAAATCCGATGTAAAAAAAATTGAGGAAGTTATCATCCAAAAAATATGTATTTTAGAGCCAGTCCTATGAAGACAAGCGGTGTCGCTGCGTCTGCTCGAACCCTGCAGTCGTCCTGAATGACACGCAGAGCACTAATCGCCAGCTTTACATAGCTAATGTGCCCCCAGATAAATGGTATATCTGTTAATTTTATACTTAATACATACAAACATACATACAGCCCTGTGGTTCCCGTCACCAATGACAAAAAAAGAATAGGACCACTCCATCTCTTTCCCATGGATGTCGTAAAAGGCGACTAAGGGATAGGCTTACAAAATTGGGATTCTTTTTTTAGGCGATGGGCTAGCAACCTGTCACTATTTGAATCTCAATTCTATCATAAAGCCAAATAGCTGAACGTGGCCATTCAGTCTTTTCAAGACTGTTGGCTCTGTCTACCCCACAAGGGATAGACATGACAATTTGTATGTATGTATGTATACATACAGCCACGTCTATATCCCTTGCGGGGTAGACAGAGCCAGCAGTCTCGAGATTCTAATTGAGATTTAAATAGTGACAGGTTGTTAACCCCATCGCCTACAAGATGAATCCCAAGTTTATAAGCCTATCCCTCAGTCACCTTTAATGACATCCATGGGAAATGTTTGGAGTGAGTCAGGTTTTTACACAGAGCAAACCATCTAATCTGCAACCTTATTTGGATCAATCATAGGTTACACATTCAGTTGTCTGAATGTGCAGGTTTTATCACGATGTTTTCCCTCAGTGTATGTAATAGAGCATCGATTAGTTTTCAAACTAATGTGTTTTGTACATTACTATTTCTTTGAAAATAGTCATTCGGATGTGACCGAGGGAGATTTGAACCTGTGCCCTTCTGCGCATCAAACATTTTAACCGGTTACCTTACCAATTTGACCATAGACGCTCTACATTTTGACCTTATACTTAAATAATACTTATGGTGCCGTATGGTTCCCGGAACCAATAAAAAAAAAGAATAGGACCACCTCCATCTCTCTCCCGTGGATGTCGTAAAAGGCGACTAAGGGATAGGCTTATTAACTTGGCATTCATGTCACTATTTGAATCACAATTCTACCATTAAGGCAAACAGCTGAGAACATGGCCTATCAGACTTTTCAAAACTATTGGCTCTGTCTACCCCGCAAGGGATATAGAAGCGATTGTATGTATGTATGTATGTATGTATAATTTACTTACCCTGTTGTGTTTTAGTCAATCAATTATACCATTAAGGCAAACAGTTGAACGTGGCCTGCCAGTCTTCTCAAGACTGTAGGTTCTGTCTACCCCGCAAGGGATATTTAGAAGCGATTGTATGTATCTTAACCTGTTGTGTTTTAGCAACTGCGAATTTGTGGTGCTGCCTCACATTGGAATCGACATCAAGGGGCGCGGTCAGGCGCTGTGTCCGCGTTGCGAATGCAAGTATGAGATGAGAAACACAAGAGTCATCATGGTGAGTCAGTTAATTTCTTAACCGGCGACATGCCACGGCTTGCTTTGGCACGAGTAGCATTATTGATTGTCATTGTGCAAACTTTCAAACAAACATTTTAGTATTTTAGGGGTTGATTTTTGAAAAAAGAAGTATGTGTTACGAAGTTCTTTTTTTTTTAAATAACAAATAAGGTTCCATGTTATTTGAAATAAGAAAATAAAATAAACGGGCTTGGAAAAGTAATCATTTTTTATTCCAGACCGTTGGCTCTGTCTACCCCACAAGGGATATAGACGTGACTATATGTATGTGTACGTAAGTACACGCAAAATTTCAGTAGATAACACACACACATGAACAGATTAAAACAAACAAACAAATTTACTTTTGCAATATTAACAATATTAGTTGGAATTATATTTCCGTGCCGTGTGGTTCCCGGCACCAATACAAAAAAAAAACAAAGAATAGGACCACTCCATCTCTTTCGCATGGACGTCGTAAAAGGCGACTAAGGGATAGGCTTACAAACTTGACGATTCTTTTTTAGGCGACGGGCTAGCAACCTGTCACTAGTTGAATCTCAATTCTATCGTCAAGCCAAATAGCTGAACGTGGCCATTCAGTCTTTTCAAGACTGTTGGCTCTGTCTAACCCGCAAGGGATATAGACGTGACCATATGAATAGAATAAAAAAGATTTATTTTCAAAATTGGATACAAGGTATCACTTATTGACGTCACATAACTTAAATCTAATTATAACTACTACCGCTTCCAAAGCGCATGTGTAGAAGAAGCGGCGGAACAAACTACACTGCAGCATTTTCATCGGACGTCAATTTACAAATATAGCATCTCTTAAATCTAAATCGTGGACGAATGCACATTGTCCACATTAAAAAACCATGAATGAATGTAGAAATAATTATGTCAATACTAATTATGCCGTGTGGTTCCCGGCACCAAAACAAAACGAATAGGACCACTCCATCTCTAGGCTAGGCTTATAAAATTGCGATCCTTTTTTAGGCGATGGGCTAGCAACCTGTCACTATTTGTATCTCAATTCCATCATCAAGCCGAGCAGCTGAACGTGGTCATTCAGTATTTTCAAGACTGTTGGCTCTGTCTACCCCGCAAGGGATATAGACGTGCCTATATGTATGTATGTCAATGCGTATATTTCGTCACGTATGTATATGTATGTATTATATTTCAGATAGTAGTGATCCTGGTGCTCTGGCTCCTGACCCTCCTGTCCAGCTACATGGCGTTCGTGATGTGCCTGGACCCGCTGATCGGGAGGAAGAAGAAGCCGGGAAACCACAGCCGGTACCAAGAGGCGGAATCCGAGGAGGTAATCATGTTAATACATGCATCTATATCTATACTAATATTATAAAGCTGAAAGGTTTGTTTGTTTGTTTGAACGCGCTAATCTCAGGCACTACTGGTTCGAATTGAAAAATTCTTTTTGTGTTATATAGACCATTTCTCGAGGAAGGCTTATAGGCTATAAAACATCACGCTGCAACTATTAGGAGCGAAGAAATAATGGGAAATGTGAAAAAAAAACGGGGAAAATTGTTCATCCTTGAGGGCTTCAATGATGCCCAAAATAACTATTCCACGCGGACGGAGTCGCGGGCACAGCTAGTACGTACATAAAATCACGGCTATTTACCTTGCGGGGTGGACAGAGGCCAACAGTCTTCGTAATGTACCTACAATAAGTTCCAAAAAAATGAATTGTCTGTTTTTATGTTGTATGGTTCCTGGCACTATAGAATACAACCAGTCCATTTGTGGACGGATGTCGTAAAAGGTGACTAAAGCATATGCTAATCAACTTGAGATTCTTGTAGACGATGGGCTAGCAACCTGTCACTAAATGAATCTCAATTCCATCATTAAGCCATACAGCTGAACGTGGCCTTTCAGCTTTTGTGAGACTGTTGAATCGTGTCTAACCCGTGGGGGATGAAGACGTGATTGTTTATGTGTATGTATGTTTGTTTGTATCTATTACAGGCTTGCAATCTCCTAGCTCAAGACGGTTTGGACGACTGAACACAAGAAACAATGAAGTAAGTTCATCTCTTATGCATTCTCAGAATTATATTTAATATGCTGAAGTAATTAAATACTTAGTAATTTTAGACAGACTATGTAATGATAGCTCTCTTTGAATGTTCATTTATTCATAGTATATCTTGTATTTGACGCACAATATATTATATTACAGCAGTAGAGAAGCATTAACATATTACCTTAATAGGTATATTAATATAGATAAAAAGAGTTTTCAAAATATATGTACATATAGCCACTTATAATAGAATAGATTTATTTTCAAAATTGGATACAAGGTATCACTTATTGACGTCACATCACTTAAATCTAATTATAACTACTGCCGCTTCCAAAGCGCATGTGTAGAAGAAGCGGCGGAACAAACTACACTGCAGCATTAATAATTACAATAGTATAAAAATATGTTCATCCAGAAATGTTTTCAGATTGAGACGAATATGGTATACTCTTTGTGAATTTTTAAACTATAATATCATATTATCCTTCAGAACTATGTATATTTAAAATTGTTGTTTTATTATATGTAAATTTCGGTTTTATCATTTTATGTGTATTATTTAATAGAAAAAAATATGCTTATTTATTACGCTTTTACGTTTTAACCGCTTAACCGATTAAGGTAAGTTATTAAAAAAGAACCTTTGCAAAAAGTCGCAATTACATATAATAAATCAACAAATACAGAACGCCACTTAACCGATTTTGATGTTGTTTACATTTTTATTTAGACAACTCATTCCCAATGGTTTCACAATAAAAATTTTAACTGCCAAATAAAGTACTTATTAAGAAGACTTATGGTTGTAAACTATTTGATATTGACTTAATGGTAAAAATAAAGAAAACAAGGATGTGCCGACCCCGTAAAAGAGTGGAACAAGGTATATAAAATATGAATGTATAAAATTAACATGTGATATGATGATTTGAAAAGTGATGTTAACGTGATTAAATATGTAAAGCTATGTTTTGAATCTGACCAATAACTTTTAATATTAAAAATAATCGACCATTTTTGATAGATTTTATGTAGGTACCTTATCCAGCGGAAAGTGGCCTTCTTTTGAGAACGAATGGCTTTGTCTACCCTGTAAGGGATAAAGACGTGATTGTGGATGGTCTGGATTACCAAAAAAAAAAAAAAATGTATATTCTTTATTTATTCCTGTTCTATTGATGTGGCGAGATTTTATTGACTTGGAGATGGAAGATATATAAAAGAGAGAGAGAGTAGATATTGAATTAAATTGTAACCTATGTGAAAGCTGAAGCTAAATCTATACTAATATTATAAAGCTGAAGAGTTTGTTTGTTTGAACGCGCTGATCTCAGGAACTGCTGATTTGAATTGAAAAATTTTCTGTGTTGAATAGACCATTAATATCGAGGAAGGCTTTAGGCTATATAGCATCACGCTGCAACTGTTAGATGCGAAGAAATAATGGAAAATGTGAAAAAAACAACGGGAAAAATTGTTCATCCTTGAGGGCTTCAATGATGCCCAAAATAACTATTCCACGCGGACGAAGTCGCGGGCACAGCTAGTTTCAAATATTTTTTGAGAGACTTTTTAAGATATGTCAAGTCTTATATATTCTTTAAGACAGAACTGGTGCCTAATTGTAATGATTGACCTTCGTGACTTTGTGAGGGTATACAACGGCCATGTTGAGTTTGGCGCACCGTATGGGTAAATGTGGTCATACCCTTAGTCGACTGTTACGATTGAAAGTATGCGACGTATAATAGATCATTTTTATATTTTCGATTGTGTGTAAGGCATTTAAAACTAGCTTTAATTAGATTTATTTGCCATTTATTTAATATGTGAATTTATAAAATTTGTTATTTTTTATATGGACATTTATACCTATTTATATTATTGTAACTGTTTTGTGCTTTTTTATGTGACTTATTAAGCAATTAAGATATTAAGACCTCAATCGATATTATTCATTTAATTATGGAACAATCCGTTGAGGAAATTATAAATAATTCGAATATGGAAAATAATAGTATAGTGAGGTTATTTACAACTTTATTGAGGCTTATGTATTATCTTCTCTCTCCTTCTAGCTTCTTGAGATTAACTGGATTGGTAGAAAGAGAGATTAGATTTATCCAAACTAATAATAATGGGAAAAATATTTGTATGTTTGTTACAAATATAATCTCAAAAACTATTACGGCATATTATTTGGCACAGATATAAAATAGACCTTGGGGAGTTACATACCTTTTCTTCTAAATCTTTCTAAATCTTCGCGCATAAACCAGTAAGAAATAAAGCCTAATCAATATTTGTAAATAGACTTACAGGTAATATGTTTATATCTTTAAAATTATCTATTGATATTGAACATAGAATTCGGAATATTGTAAGACTACAGAAGTGGTACTTGGTGAATGTGCCGTCGCAACTTTGAAACCAAGATAATAAAATCTTAAATCTGAGATTTTCAGATGGACAATTCAATCCTATAGTTTAAAGTACAATATGGCATTTCTATGGTCTGTTTATTCTGATTTCTATAATGTTGACGTTAATTACTTATATTTGTAATCCTATAAGTGTCGTAGGTGAATCAAATATATTTAGTCACTTCTACCATTAATAAGGCATACGTACACACAAAGTTCATAATAAGTATTAGTTTACAAATAAATAAATACTGAACATCACATATGAAGCAATTTTGGAAGAAAACAGTGAGAAAAAAAATTAGGTTAAGTATATGTTACCTATTAATATTTATTAAACTTTATTGAACTCGAAATGTTTTTTATTTTATACTATTTTTCGCCTGCGCGTTATTAGTAGTATCCTAAGTTCTTCTCCGTTTTCCGCACTTTATTATGTTGAATTTCATGAAGATCGGTTTAGTGGTTTTGACGTTAAAGACGGAAAGACAACTTTCACATTTATATTATTACTTATTAGTACGGATTCGACAGACAAACAGCTGAAGGTGGCCTATGAGTCTTTTCAAGACGAAAAGAAGTTTTTGACAGAGTATCTATTTATTTCTATTAAATTATCCTTGACTGTGTTTGATTAAAACGTGTTATAATTAATTAGAAATGTAACCTACTTATCTATGTTATTTTAAATATGTAGATACTTACCGTCTTTTTTTTACAGACTTAAGCATTATGTTGGCAATATTTCTCCAAGATTGGGTTTTCAAGATTTATTGTAGACAAAAGTCGCGTGGATGGGCACCTGCTAATTGATACAGGTATACTAACCGTTTTGACGGCCTCTGTGGCGCAGCGGTAGTACGCTTGTCTGTGACACCGGGGGTCTCGGGTTCAAATCCCGGCCAGGGCATGATGAGAAAAGAACATTTTCTGATTGGCCTGGGTCTTGGATGTTTATCTATATAAGTATTTATTATAAAATATAGTATCGTTGAGTTAGTATCTCGTAACACAAGTCTCGAACTTACTTCGAGGCTAACTCAATCAGTGTAATTTGTCCAGTTTATTTAACCGTATTAGAGTTGACATCAATTGAAATTGGTGACCATAGTATATATACATACATAGGTTCACTGGTGGAGAGAAAAGTCTGAAGGTAGACCTCGGGTCTCGACACGCTTCTGTGGAGGGTGCAACCGGGAACACGTAGAGATGAGAGAGAGAGCGAATATAAATGGGATAACTAGGCATACTTACATAAATTTATGTAAAGTAACCATGTTAAACGCGTTAGTAAATTATGTTAAATTCACTTTTTTAAATCCGCAATATGGACGTTAGGTGTCGAGAAAAGTTGGCAGCGTTCTTGTGCTTTACTTGGCTCGTCTTCACACGTATCCTTTAATAGTTAGGTAAATAATTTACATTATAATAGTCTATATTTCACAAAATATGCGCTAATCTCGAAAAGTCATGGACGGATCTTGTTCCTGTTTCAAATGTAGGAAAAAGGGTTTTGTGAGGTAAATAATTAAATACATTTATGTAAGTAACAAAATTTTAATTAAAAAAATATAAATATTTTCGACGCAGTCGTCTTTTGTCTTACTTATATTTAGATATAGGTAGTATGTTGAAACTTACGAATAATCTTCAGTGCCAAGTCGTAACAGAAATAAAATTAAAATCCTCAATTGTGATTCAAAGTTCTCAATCCTTGGAAAAGGTAAAGTGATTTCATGTATTTGGAGTTTTCGTCCATATAACGCCTCAAGGTCACTCGAGGCAAACTCGCGTCCTTAACCCCCCACACGTCCACGACCGACCTTATTTCCTGATTGGCCCCGGCGTGAAGAACGACCATAACACTATTTTTCCCAATGCCGCCATCTTTAATCTGCGCACTAGCGCCGCAAGTTTTCTGAGCCAGATTATCCACGTGTATGTACTTTATGATGTGCCCGGGAAAGTAATTCTCGTAAACGTAAACTTGCCCTTCCATTATATTAACTGGATTGTTTTCAACTACGGCCGAATCCATTTGTATCAATGTGTTGTGCCACTTGCCGAGTTCTAGGGGCATCTTCGATCTTTGGCACACTATTCTTGCCTCTGCGCAGGCGACGAGTAACAAGACAGCCGCGTGGACCATTTTAGTGTTGACGTGTCGCACCATACCAGACGCCCTGACAACTGGTGCTTTCATGGGGTTGTGTTATGGATAACAATAGGTGTTACGGCGTGATAACAATGAGTGGACACAAAGACTTCATGTTTGTTCCTTTTTTGAACACTCATCATCAAAGTATTATGACGTAAGCTCGCGATTATTCGAGCACCTGCGTCTAATCCGATGAAAAAATTGCAAGTTTACTTACTATTCACGTTCTTCGCAGACTCGTTAGGGCTCTCCATTTAAATCGAAGAGCCAAAAATCATAGCAATTAGATATATATACATACATAGGATGCTGTAAAAAGGGATTTCTGGAAAAGGAACGAAATAAAACACATTTTATTTCAACGGCACAATTTATTGGTCGACCTGGTTCCTAAAAATATCATTTACACTTTACGATTAATTCTGTAATCCACATTGATGAATATATCTTTTTCTGTGGTGGGTACGTAGATGCCACGATCGAATATTGGTACATCTTTGGTGTAAAAAATTACGGTACCAATGGTCGATTTGTAGTAAGTACCTACATCATAAAAATCCCAAAATCGAATTACATAATAAACTATGACAATTAAAATATATATATATATATACTTTTATTTCATAATATCACTACTTCACATATAAAATAACTAAATTAATCCAAATAAAGTACAGTAGAATTAAAAAAATTTGGTCAGCCGTGCACTTAGTACACTCAAATTCGAATGATTTTTCGGAGTTCCGTAAGACAACTTTAACATTAATAATTGTCTTTTAATAGACCAATAAAAATTAAAAATGAATCTTAACATTATTGTTATAATTGACATTTTATTCTGGTAGAGATTCCGTATAATTGAAATTCGTTTAGTCTACATTATTCCAGTTCGCTCTTTTTAGGAGAATCTTCATGACAGATTAACAGCAACACAATGCAAGTGAGATGTTAATATAATTATTGATATTTATTCATATAATTTACCAAAATTTGTAATAAGTATACAATTTTTTTATCCGGTTGATTCTGTTCTGTTAATTATAATAATTAATTAAAATAAAATGCCCATAACATATCTGTTTCCTAAATAGGATTCCCAAGAATTATTGTAGGATTCCCAAGAGGTATTGTTTTTGAAAACTTGTGCTAAATAAATATTATTACGCGGCTACATTAAATAATTATAAATTAACAAAAACTTGCCATTCTATCGTCAAACTGGAATAATGTGAACTAGGCATAATGTACACTCGGGTGCAGATAAAAAGATTCAGGATAAGTCAGATTAATATGCACCTAACTGTACATTTAAAATTTTTGATATCATAATCGTGTAAATCTTAGAATTATAATAGTATATAATCAGTATCATTTGCATAGAAAACATCTTATAATCTAACAGATCAGGCTGTTGTATACATCATTATTATTTTAAGAGTCGTACGTAGTGGACACATCTGATGGAATCATATTCCTTTTTAAACATATTAATAATAATTTTTAAATATTTCCCTTTATCTTAATTTGAATCTATCAAATTTTGAAAAATAATATTTGTACACTTAAGCTGGTTTGTTTATTTATTTATTCGCTTCAGAATTTCTTGGAAAGCAATTGTCAAAGGCAAATTAACTCACATTTTTTTAAAACAATAAAAAAAAATTCAGATCCATCCAATGTGTTATAAATTTCAATAGCTGTTAAATTAAACGTTGAATTTATAAAGTAAACTTAATAAAAAAAGAAAAAAAAAACATTTTTCCACTAAAATGTATATACCTACCTATCAACGTGCGTACGACCCACGAGGACTCACATTATCTTAACTAATAACGCGGGACGGATATCTGTCCTACGGAACCCAAGGCACTAGTTACCTACACTGCAGTCTGCACAACGCCCAGATGTCTACATCTTAAACTTACAAACGAACAACGAATTATATAGACAGTTTTTATAAAACAAAAATTATATATATGTGCCGTAAAAATCACACAGGTCGTGTTAGCCTCAAAGTTAAGAGACTTGTGTTACGAGATACTGTCTCGACGATTCTGTACATATGTTTATTCATCATTAAAATATTAAGGCCAATCAGATAATAAGTTTTTGTGTCGTGACCTGAACGGGGATTGAACTCGGAAAGCTTGGTTCACAAGAACAATAATAATATAGGTAAACCCGACTTTATATTTGTACATTGGAATATAATTCATAATATATTTAATGGACCATTTTATACGAATAATATAGTATTAACTTATTTATCACTGCGACATACCGACCGAAAACAGGTCTCTGCCTACTCCTCCGGGTAGAAGGCGTGATTTTATGCATGTATGTATGTAAAAACAGACCGTTGTATTTGACGAACTATTTGCAAACACTTAAATATCTACTGAAATAATTTATAATTTATGTTGCAAAATCGCCTGCGCATACGCAGATGATATGCACATATTACTGTAACACAAGTTAATAATATTCTAAACAAAACTGTCTACATACTTCTTTGTCCAACACACTGCACACAATGTGAAATGCATTCATTAAAATTGGTCGAAATAAATTGAGCGTCAAATGACAACCCACAAGTATAAAAAAGGGAACATTTATTCCTCTTTCAATCATGATCTTTATAAAGTAAAAGTTTACACAACAGCTACTATCATTTCTTGTAGTTATTATTATTATATAAAAACAATTATCGAAAATTACAATGTTATACTAGACAAAAACCACAACTGATTGAAATATACCCATTATATTTTTGAACAAGTAGATCTATTCAGGAATGTTGATAAATCATATTTTTTGCTCTCACTCTATTTCTTCGGTAAATCTCAGATTTAAAATGAGACAAAAGACATTGTCAAGACCTTGAGCGTTATTAAAGTGATAGATATATTAAACGATATAAAAACTTCAGAAATCAGCAACAGCTAAATCTATTAAGAATTTGATGACAGTAGCCGTCAGTTAAAACTTTAGAAAAATACTCGATATTGGCTCAAAAAGAGCTCACAATAACATGATATGATTGGATTTCCTAAAAGATTGGTTTAGTAAATTGGTATAACTATATCACAAGCCAAGAATCTAAGAAAATCTATGTAAAATGCCTTATCCATGGACTGATGGACATTTCCGAACTAACTTTGTGGATCAATAAAATTAACTTCCAAAAATTTTTTGTTTTTTTTTCTTGTTTTTATTTTTTTTTCAGTCAATTCGTGCGAATTGTGTATTTGATTTGAAGCATTTAATTTAGCTATTATGTAGATGTTCTTACATTACAAAAAATGTAAATGTTTATATTTATGTGTATACATATAGACTCTTTTATTTTAGATTTTCAATATATTTTTTCTTTTAAAACACATTTTTAAAATATTTACGATTTTCTAAATATAATTGCAATGATTTTATATTTTCAATAATTCATTTACAAAATACTACTTATAAAATATTTTAAGAACGTTTACATTGATGACATATGATAATGTAATTACACACATCGGTATTTCGTAACAAATGGAGACTTGGAATTATTTCTCGATAATTCGTAATATTCTGATAATCTTGCATTTAGTTATTTTACTTTGTACTGTCCTATCATGAGTTTGCTTAAGTCAACATTGTAAATTATTTAATGGGAATAATTAGTTCCTCCATCTTTTTTCTCTCTTAGTACAAATCTCGATTAAATACTTAAATATCTTATAATCTTATAATACTCTCGGGATAGGAATTCAAACTCTTGGGTAACTGTTTCCTGAGAACCCGACTAAGTACTGTCAAGATTTGGAAGCTAAAATTTACTCACTGATAGTCTTCCTTCCCCTCGTTTAACACCTTTTCACATACATACATACATAAAATCACGCCTCTTTCCCGGAGGGGTAGGCAGAGACTACCTCTTTCCACTTGCCACGATCTCTGCATACTTCTTTCGCTTCGTCCACATTCATAACTCTCTTCATACAAGCTCGGCGGTTTCGGGTACTTTTGACCTGACCCTTTACCAGGATCAGACACCTTTAACACCTTTTCACATTTATGTTTTCCTCAAGGTCAACACTATCTCTGCACAAAATTTCATCAAAATCGGTTCAGTGGTTTAAGCGTGAAAGCGTAACAGACAGACAGAGTTGATTTAACATATTTAATATTAGCAGGGACTATAACTTGACTTGTACATCAGAGTGGATAAAGGTATTTAAGTAAAAGTTCTCAACTCTCAATCTTCAGTCATGATAACCTCCAAAAAATTCATTGCTTATATCTAAAGTTCATATCATTACAATTTCCTTATTCGTTACGACATACCGAAGTGAATAACTTGTGTCCAATCCGTGCAAATTGCCCTAAAGTTGAGTTCCACTAAACGTAAAATCAAACGATTTCACATTAAGATGTATTTTTTATTACTATATCTAAAATAACTTTTTTAATCAAAAACACGAAAAAAAAACCTTTTACTGACTACAAAAAAATATTAATAATTTTAAGTTGAAAATCGTTCTGACTTTTACGTTTAATGCGAAAGTCAATTAAGTATAATAAGTTTCAAGAGATTAAGTCCTCGGACAATCTTTTCGCAAACAATCAAAATATTTTATTTTTTATCAAACAATTTTTTTAATAAAATATGGTGTATATTTTCAAGGAAACTTATCGAAGTTGTTGGCCATAAGATGTTCAAATCTCACTCTTTAAGATGCACATTACTTAACTATATATAGACCATAAAATCGAGAATGATATAAATCAATACAAATGTCATATTTTACTTGGATACTATGGGAATTTGGTGTCGTCATCTTGCAACTATCTTTATAAAGCTAAGTCTAAAATTGTCTAAAAATATCAACTGCTTGAAAATTTAAGTTTAAAATAGAAAATAAAAGAAACGGAATCGGTAACGCACAAGTGCTTATCGGTAAATCTTAACAATGCCATCTAGCGCGAATCGGCGGGACTACAAAGCGGTCAACACACACCGTTGCGCTTCCACTTCTGAGGAAACAGTTAGATGGCGCTGTCGATAAACAGAATTGAAACGCGTTTTAGCCAGCACTTACCATTGCTACAGTTTTATATCATTCCACAATGTATGGTCATCATGTCTGTCTGTTTGTAGACTGGTCCGTTGGCAGACTGTGCTCGAGCGTTACATGTGTATAGTGGCGGCCGTGTAGCGGGCTTCACCGCGTCGCCAATTCCATTGTGTAGGTCGGTACTGTTGTTACAAAATGTTAGATTAGTAGTAGTAGTAGACAATTTAAAAGGTTATTTTTTTTTGACGGTTAGAATTTGTCACATAAATTGCAAATGTGTCTGGCATACGGGAAGAGTATGCTACTAATATTATAAATGCGAAAGTTTGTAATGAGGGTCTGAACGCTTTTAGGACCCTAGGAGTAGGCACTAGAAGTGGATTGTCAATCAAGATGAGTTTAAGACTGGTTAGGAGATGACAGTTTGTCATCAATGTGGACGTTAAGAGCTTTTTATTAATGAACCAGCTTTGAATTCTACGTCATAACTCTATATTATATAATACTAGAAGCTGCCCGCGACTTCGTACGCGTGGGATCAATCCCGCGCGTAACTCCGGGATAAAAAGTAGCCTTTATGTTATTCTGGATGTTCAGCTACCTACATACCAAATTTCGTCTTAATCGGTTCAGTAGTTTTTGCGTGAGAGAGTAACAAACATCCATATTGACATCCTGACAGGTTAGACTCCATACCAATAAGATGCCTGGTTTAAAAGCTTGTTCATTCACCAAGACTATGTGTAAAACCCAGTTCACCAAGACCTTGGATAGTATCTACTTCATCGATCATCATCATCTCACCTTGATGAGGAACTGCCCGCTATCAGTGTCAGGGGTACCTAAAGGCGTACATGCGCAATCATGGTTAGCCACATTGACGTGGCAAGACCCTGGATAAAAGCCAATTTCTCCATCAAGACCTACGCTACTTCACACATCATCATTATCATCATCTCACCTTGATGAGGAACTGCCCGCTGTCACTGTCAGGGACGTGTCAAGACCCTGGATAAAAAGCAAACTTCTCCATCAAGACTTGGGAAAAAGCTACTTCATGCATCATCTAACCTTGATGAGGAACTGTCCACTCCTTGTGATGGGGTTACTGAAGGCGTACATGCAATCATGGTGAGTCACATTTACGTGGCAAGACCCTGGATAAAAAGCAAACTTCTCCATCAAGACCTAGCTGCTTCACGCATCAGCATCATCTCACCTTGATGAGGAACTGCCCGCTGTCAGTGTCAGGGACGTGTCAAGACCCTGGATAAAAAACCAATTTCTCCATCGAGACCTAGCTACTTCACGCATCATCATCATCTCACCTTGATGAGGAACTGTCCACTCCTTGTGATGGGGTTACTGAAGGCGTACATGCAATCATGGTGAGTCACATTGAAGACCCTGGATAAAAAGCAAATTTCTCCATCAAGACTTGGGAAAAAGCTACTTCATGCATCATCTCACCTTGATGAGGAACTGTCCACTCCTAGTGGTGGGGTTCCTGAACGCGTACAATGTCCAGCCGGCGAGACCCAGGACCAGGGCTATGCAGACGAATGCGGCCACCACGCCGCCCACTGACGACGACTGCGTGGAGGAAGGTGACGGGTTCAAATCCGACGCTGACTGACCGGCCTGAGGCTGTCTGGGCTGACTGGATTGGGGTGCGTCGTCTGTCAACACAAAATTCAAAATTTTTATTAATTATTATAGGATACTTCATATCGCTTAATAATTGTCAAAACGTATGGTTTAACAACATTGGTTGACGTCAAATAAATTACTTAAAACTAAGTTCCTGTACTGCCACTTCCAAGGCGTCAGTGCAGACGAAGCGGTAACAAACTGCACTGCAGCATTTTCTTCAACAACGTCAACATCACAATATCAATTAAACTTAGAATAGAATGTGGACGACACAACATATTTTATATTTATAAACTCAAAGAACGCCCCACGAACGCGATAAATATCTGTTAACAAAGAAAATTTGTAAAATTTAATAAATAATAAAATTCAAATTTTTGACTTGCGCTGTGCATAATGTATCTTCTAAATAAATATATGTATATAAAAAAAATTACATATGACAGTAAATAAGTAAACTGATTGACTTAGTCACCTTTTACGACATCACACCTTTTTGGTCAGATTGGTCCTATTCTTTTTTTATTGGTGCCGGGAACCACACGACGCATAATACATACTCTTACATAATGGTTACACATTCAGTTACAAGAAATTCCTCACTATACCTTCTCACCGCCGAGCTTGCATGAAGAGAGAGTTATGAATGTGAATGAAGCGAAGGAAGTATGCAGAGATCGTGGCAAGTGGAAAGAGGTAGTCTCTGCCTATCCCTCCGAGAAAAAGAGGCGTGATTTTATGTATGTATGTATGTGTATATCTTCTCACACCGTCAAATCCTCAGTTAGCAACCAAACTAATGTCAGTCAGATGAGATGAGAGTAAACGACTCACATGCACACTCAATGATAATAATTGGAGTGTAATAGATTTTATATTTTGTATTTAGAATTATATGGAATGTAAGAGCGGAGTTCTCCTGGCACAAGCATATTTTTGCTTATAAGGAGGCTCCAGTTACTAGCACTATTATTGTAATCTCTAGATACTGAATAAACAAAATTTTTATTTATATTATTATTTATTATTACATGCATGTAAAACTGGGTCGTGGTACGGCTGCCCCTGGCCTATTGTCACGTAGGCCGTGCTAGAGTTGTTCTCCGACGCTGAAGTCTTAGCGGGACACATCGTCACGTTTGTCACGGCACGCCTGTCGCAACCTGTCAGAAAAAAATCAAGGTTTTAATCAAAATAGAAAGAAGGTTCTCAATTCCATCGTATTTTAGTAAATTAATATATTTATGAGAGTTATGAATGTGGATGAAGCGAAAGAAGTGTGCAGGGATCGTGGCAAGTGGAAAGATGTAGTCTCTGCCTACCCCCTCAGGGAAAAAGGCGTGAATTAATTAATGCAAGTATGTATTGTATACATACATATAATCACATCTGTATCCCATGCGGGGTAGACAGAGCCAACAGTCTTTAAAAGACTGAAAGGCCACGTTCAGCTGTTTCGTTATAGAATTGAGATTCTAATAGTGACAGGTTGCTAGCCTGTCGCCTAAAAGAAGAATCCCATATATAATTAGTTTAAAACTTACTTTGTACCACAAATTTTAGGCTATATCTATAATCTATAATAATATTATAAAGCTGAAGAGTTTGTTTGTTTGAACGAGCTAATCTCAGGAACTACTGGTTCGAATTGAAAAATTCTTTTTGCGTCTTATAGACCATTTATCGAGGAAGGCTATATAACATCACGCTGCAACTATAACGAGCAAAGAAATAATGGAAAATGTGAAGCAAAAAAAAAAAAAACCGGGGAAAATTATTCACCGTCGAGGGCTTCAATGATGCCCAATATAACTATTCCACGCGGACGGAGTCGCGGGCACAGCTAGTATATCATATGTCTTAAGAATTACCGTTTATTTTCACAACGTGTGATTACTGAGAAAGTCGCACACAGTCTGCTTAACTGGAACATGCGATCTAGTTACCGCATGTAGGCAAAAATCTGAAATCTATCTAGGTATTATTATGCCTGGGACGGCTACTCAAAGGATTTTAACTCGATCAATATCTAGGCGATCGTGTGGTTTACGGCACTTCAGAATTGAAAGCGCTCCGTATCCGTTGGAGTCGTAAAAGGCGACTAAGGGTTAAGCTTATAAACTTGAGATTCTTGTTTTAGGCGATAGGTTAGCTACTTGTCACTATTTGAATCTCAATTCCATCATATACGACTTACAAATCTTTCGGTATTTCAAAACTGTTGGCTCTGTCTACCTCGTAAGGGATAGTGACAGGTTGCTAGCCCACCGTCTAAAAAGAGAATAATCCCAAGTTTACAAGCCTTTCCCTTAGTCGCCTATTACGACATCCACGGGAAACAGATGGAGTAGGTAATCTTATTCTTTTTCTTATTATGTACCTATACATGTAACATTTTCGGGCTAAATTGGCCACGCAAAATGTGAATAGCAACCTTTATCTCGGGAACGCAAGACGTCATTATGATAATCTAATACGCAATAGGTGTTCCAATGCGGTCGGTCGGATTTGCATGGTGACATCATCAAAGTCATCATATAAATACATACACCGCGATCGCTGAAAGTCAGCGATTTACAAAACAGCTGACGTGACCCCTTTTTTATGTACATACATACATATTATCACGTTTGTATCCCTTGCGGGGTAGACGGAGTCTTGAAAATACTGAAAGGCCTCGTTCAGGTTTTTTGGTAAATGTTAGAATTGAGTTTCAAATAGAGCTAGCCCACCGTTTAAAAAAAGAATAATCCCAAGTTTATAAGCCTATCCGTTAGTCGCCTTTAACGACATCCATGGGAAAGAGATGATATATATATGTATATTATGATAATCTAATAGGTACGCAATAGGTGTTCCAATGCGGTCGGTCGGATTTGCATGGTGCCGTCATCAAAGTCATCATATAAATACATACACCGCGATAGCTGTAAATCAGCGATTTACAGAACGGCTGATGTGACACCTTTTTTATGTATATACATACATACATAAAATCACGCCTCTTTCCCGGAGGGGTAGGCAGAGACTACCTCTTTCCACTTGCCACGATCTCTGCATACTTCTTTCGCTTCGTCCACATTCATAACTCTCTTCATACAAGCTCGGCGGTTTCGGGTACTTTTGACCTGACCCTTTACCAGGACGTCCTTAATTTGATCAAGATACGTTCGTCTAGGTCTTCCCACTCCGACCTTTCCCTCCACACTCTCCTTGTATATCTGCTTAGTCAACCTGCTTTCATTCATCCTCTCCACATGACCGAACCATCTTAACATACCCTTTTCTATTCCTGTAACTACATCTTCTTTCACATCACAACATTCCCTTATCACGCTGTTCCTTATCCTGTCACTCAATTTCACACCCATCATACTCCTTAACGCTCTCATTTCCACTGCATTTATTCTGCTTTCATGCTTCTTTTGCCATACCCAACTTTCACTCCCATACATTAATGTCGGGACCAACACGCCCCTGTGCACAGCCAGTCGAGCCTTTTTGGATAGTTTCTGACTGCTCATAAAGGCATGCAAAGCTCCATTCACCATGTTCCCCGCGTTCACTCTCCTTTCAATATCACTATCATACTTGCCATCTGATGTAAACTTTGATCCTAGATATACAAACTCTTTCACTTGCTCCACTTTTTCTCCTCCAATCAAAATATTACATGCTGTCATTTCTTTCTCCATTTCAAAAATCAGTGTTTTAGTTTTACTTACGTTCACTTTCATTCCTTTCTCTTTTAAAGCTTCGTGCATACAGTTTACCATCTCCTGTAACTCCTCCGCTGATGACGCCAGTATAACCTGATCGTCGGCATAGAGCAGACATTTGACGAGTAACTCATTCATCCTTAATCCACTTTTAGACTCTTTCAAATCTGTCAAACAGCTATCCATAAATAGGTTGAACAGCCACGGTGACGCAACACATCCTTGCCTAACGCCTTTCTCAATCTTAAACCACTCAGTGTGCGCTCCGTTTATCCTGACACAAGCACTCGAATCCTCATATAAGGATTTCAGTGCTCGTATTAAGAGACTGCTCACCCCATGCATAGAAAGTGCTGACCACAATTCATTCCTCTCAACTCTGTCATAGGCCTTTTCCAGATCTACGAATGTGCAATAGACTTTTTGACTCTTGGCCAAAAACTTTTCGGCTATGCACCGCAAGGAAAAGACCTGATCAGTACATCCCATTCCCTTTCGAAATCCCGCTTGAGCATCCCATATTTTGTCATCAGTTTCATTCCTGACTCTATTAATCAATACCTTAGCATACAATTTGCCGACGACGCTAAGCAGGCTTATACCACGATAATTTTTGCAGTCCAGCTGTGACCCTTTTCCTTTGTAAAGTGGCACGATAACAGCCTTACACCAATCTTTTGGTACTCGGCCGCTTCTCCAACACAAATTGAAAAGGCAGTACAACTGACTAGCTACTACGCCTTTTCCTGCTTTAAGCATCTCGACCGACACTCTATCACACCCAGCAGCCTTTCCCGCTTTCATACTCTTAAGTGCTTCCACAATTTCGAACATTTCAATTTCGCCTTCCATCTCATTCTCTTTTTCTTCGCTATAGCAGAAATCTTTCTTATTTCCTTCCTTTTTTTCAAATAAACTTTCAAAATAGTCCTTCCATATCTTTAGTACACATTCTTCTCCTTTCACAACGCTACCATCCTGGCATCTGATCCTAGTCAGCTCTCTGGTTATAGTATTTCCTCGGGCTGACCTTACGGATTTCCAGAATACTTTCAGATTTGACTGAAAGTCTTCTGATAGCCTTTTATCAAAATCCTCTTTATACTCTTCTTTCTTTCTAATCACAGCTTTCTTAACCAAATCTTTCATTTTCTTATATTCCTTACGTGCTTCATTCACATCTTCATCTATAACCTCTTGCATTCTTAAGTTAGCTTTTGCTGCTAACAAATCCAGCCATGCTTTCTTCTTTAATCGCACCAGTTCTTGCACATCTTTACTCATCCACGCATTTTTGTGATTTTTTCCTTTCCTTCTTCTACTTACACCACACACTTCAACAGCTACTTTCACAATTCTTTCTTTAAATTCCTTCCATCCATCTTCAATATCGCTCATTTCCTCTAAATCTTCAAATTCATCCTTCAGTCTATTAATATACTTCTTACCTACATCCATATCTTGCAAATTTTCTACTTTTACTCTTTCCAAAGCGCTGGTTTGCTCCCTTACCCTGTGCCGCCAGCGATTGAAGATACCCCTTATCCGGGATATCACCAGTAAATGGTCCGAGTCAATGCCAGCACCGCGATATGCACGGGTATCCAGCACTTTGTTCTTCAATCTTTCATCTACAATCACAAAGTCTATCATACTTTTTAAAATACCTTCCACTCTTGTGTAGGTGTGGATCTCTTTATGTTGAAACATTGAGTTCGACACAAAAAGATCCCACTCTAGACAAATTTCTAATACACTTCTTCCATTATCATTCACCTTTTCGTCACCAAACGCACCAAGCACCTTTTCATATCCATCACGCTTTACACCCACCCATCCATTAAAATCACCTAACATAATAATCTTCTCATTTGGCTTGGTTACTTTCAATACTTCTCTTACACTATTCCAGAACTCCTCGTTTTCGCTTTTTGCTGATGTTGCACCCCTCGAACCCACATCCCAAGGTGCATAAACACCTAGAACGAAGATCCGAGTGATTCCAACTTTCAGCCTAATCCATAGAAGACGAGGGCTGACACACTCATACTCATTCACGCACTCAGCCATTCGTGCAGAAAGAATTAGACCGACCCCTTGACAGCCTCGGCTGGTACTGGAAATTCCAGACCAATACGCCGTGTAAGGGCCGTGCTGCGTCGCGTCGCATCCTTTCCGCTTCGTTTCATTCACGCACAACACATCCAAACGTCTTTCATCCATCATCTGGCATACTTCCTCAATCTTATCCTTCATTCCTCCTCTTACATTCATCGTCGCAAAGCGGCTTTCAGCAGACCGCATACCGCTCCCGCCGGGAACGAGACGTGATGGGGTGCGGACACCATCGCCGCCATCTAGGTGCTCTTTCAAAAAATTTGCATCCATGCGATTCCCACGAGACGCTAGGGAAAAATTTTGTCCGCCCCAGCAGAGCCCCGCATGCCAGGGTAAGGCTAGCCATTACCTGGGGGTCGCCCAACCCCATGGCGGAAGTGGCACGCTCGAGACTAGGCTCGCCCCTAGCCATGCATCCATCGGCGCGGCAGACCTTAGATTGGCAGGGATTTACATTAAAGAGGAATCCCAAGTCCATCCCTTAGTCGGCTCTTACGACATCCGTGGGAAAGAGATGGAGTGGTCCTATTCTTTTGTAATGGTGCCGGGAACCACACGGCACATATACGGCACGTATATAGATACATATTATCACGTTTGTATCTCTTGCGGGGTAGACAGAGTCTTGAAAATACTGATACTGATTTAGATCTCAATTATATCATTAAGCCAAATAGCTGAACGTGGCCGACGTTCAGCTATTTGGCTTAATGATAGAATTGAGATCTAAATAGAGACAGGTTGCTAGCCCATCGCCTAAAGAAAGAATCCCAAATTTGTAAGCCCTTAGTCTTAGTAGCCTTTTACGACATCCGTGGTGAAAGAGATGGAGTGGTCCTATTCTTTTTTGTACTGGTGCCGGGAACCACACGGCACTTTTGTATGTGATCCTCTTGTTGACAGGCTAGCAACCTGTCACTATTCGAATCTCACAATTCTATCATTAAGCCAAATAGCTGAGCGTGGCCTGTCAATCATTTCGCCTATATCCCTTGTGGGGTAGACTGTTGGCTCTGTCTACCCCACATGTACATACAATAGAATAGGCTACTCACTCCTCAGCATCCAGTCTTGTTTGTTCTTGTCAGTGCCGCTGGAACACTTGCGTATGCTGTTACACCACGTGCACTGCGCAAAAGGGGGAGAAAAACATTACAAATTTCATCATCAGTTAGCATTATATATGTAGGTATACATACATACATACATATATAGTCACGTCTGTACGCCTTGCGGGGTAGACAGAGCGCTGTGGAAAATACTGATAGGTTACGGTCAGCTTGATTGGCTTATGCATTGAATTGTTAGCATTTTATATACACATACATATAGTCACGTCTGTATCCCTTGCGGGGTAGATAGAGCGCTGTGAAAAAGACTGGATAAGCCATGTTCAACTTGTTTGGATTATTCATAGAATTGTTAGAATTTTATATACATACATATAGTCACGTCTATATGCCTTGCGGGGTAGACAGAGTACTGTGGAAAAGACCGATAGCCCACGTTCAGCTTGATAAGCTCAATCATAGAATTGAGATTAAAATAGTGACAGGTTGCTAGCACACGACCTAGTCTTTTCAAGACTGTTGGCTCTGTCTACCCCGCAATGGACATAGACGTGATAATATGTATATTACTGTTGTAAGTGTAGGTACTGAAATAGAATCCCGGAAAAGAGGCTTATCCATGTTATGATTTCTATGGTAATTCATGATGCAAGTACATAAAATCAATCTACCTATTCCGATCTATGGTCATCACCACACACACACATACACACACACACACATACACACACACACACACTCACATTGAAAGCGGTGTTGTGGTTGATGCAACCATCGCAAGTGTCGTATTGAGTGCAAGTCGGCAAAGCTTCCAATCTCAATATAGTATTGTTGGCGATGTCGTGATTCTTGAAACTGGCACGGTGGTACTCGTAGATCGTTTTGCGTCGGACATCTGAAGTGAGGAGAATGAATCCATGTCAGAATAAAAAAAATAAAAAAAAAATTTTTATTTTTATTTTTCATTATATAATGTTTACGGGATATTATTCATACAAACATACATACATATGGTGACGTCTATATCCCTTGCGGGGTAGACAGAGACTGTCTTAAAAAGACTGAATGGCCACGTTCAGCTGTTTGGCTTAACGATAGAATTGTGATTAAAATAAAAAAAAATAATATTTTATATATAAAATATACATATAATATAATAAATACATTTAATAACTTATTTAAGGCGATGGGCTAGCAACCTGCCACTATTTGAATATCAATTCTACCATTAAGGCAAACAGCTGAACGCGGCCGATCAGTCTTTTAAGACTGTCTGTCGCCACAGAGGCCGTCAAATGTACGTGTGTGTTTAATATATATATATACTAGAGGCCGCCCGCGACTTCGTCCGCATGGAAACCCTATCAATCCCGCGGGAACTCTGGGATAAAAAGTAGCCTATGTGTTATTCTGGGTCTTCAGCTACCTACATACCAAATTTCATGGTAATCGGTTCAGTAGTTTTTGCGTGAAATAGTAACAAACATCCATACATCCATACAAACTTTCGCCTTTATAATAGTAGTAGGATATACTCACAGAAAACGATCTTGTCCGTGATGTAAGCGTCGCTGATGCCCACCTTGACAGGGTGGAATGTCTCGTTGATGTCCTGGATTCTCATCGGCACAATCTTGTAAGCGAACACAATGTCACCGTTCTTGTACAGTGTACACGCGAATGTGAAACTTGACGTGGAGTTCTCTTGTAGTGCCACGTTGTGCCAGAAAGCGGTGAATTTCTCGCCTGTACATAATATTATTATGATTAATCATATATATACATATATGTATGTATATATATAGTGCCGTGTGGTTCCCGGCACCAAAAGAAAAAAGAATAGTGCCACTCCATCTCTCTCAAAAAATTCAAAATTCAAAATTTTTATTCATTATTATAGGATACTATTATATCGCTTAATAATTGTCGTATGGTTTAACAACATTGGTTGACGTCAAATAAATTACTTAAAAACGAAGTTTACTCTCCCATGGATGTCGTAAAAGGCGACTAAGGTGTAGGCTTATAAACTAAGGCGATGGGCTAGCAACCTGTCACTATTTGAACCTAAATTCTATCATTAACCCAAATAGCTGAATGTGGCCTATCAGTCTATTCAAAACTGTTTTTTTTTGTTGGTTTTCTTAAATAATGCCGTGCAGTTTCCCGCACTTAACCACACGATGGATGTCGTAGAAGGCGACTAAGGGATAGGCTTACAAACTTGAGATTCTTCTTTTAGGCTATGGGCTAGCAGCCTGCCAGTATTTGAATCTCAATTCCATCATATAAGGAATCCCAAATAATATAAGGAATTGAATCAAAGATATATATATATATTTATACATAAATAGGTCGCAGGCAATTACTTTTTCACGGCCAAACAGTTTGCGTCTTAGCTATAGTTAAGGTAATAGGATCGTGAACGTACATTCTTATTGTGAGTTATAACCGGCGCACGCGCCTATTGTCACGCCTATTGTGCGTTTGGGCAATGAAGTTTTAGTGTAGCGTTAATAAAGGTATTCAAAATACAAATATGACGAATGACCACTAAACATTGTTTAATTTATCAATACTAATATTATAAAGCTGAAGAGTTTTTTTATTTGTTTGTTTGAACGCGCTAATCTCAGGAACTACTGGTTCGAATTGAAAATTTCTTCTTGTGTTGAATTGATGCATGGAAAATATGAAAAAAACGGGGAAGTTATTAATCCTTGTGTGCTTCAATGATGCCCAAAATAACTATTCCATGCGAAGTCGCGGGCACAGCTAGTTTTAAATAATCTTTTGGTTATGAGCAACGATAGTTCAATGTTAAGGGTATTTTCTCAAACAACCAATGCAATAACTTTTGTATCATACATACATATTATCACGTCTATATCCCTTGCGGGGGTAGACAGAGCTAACAGGCTTAAAAAGACTGATAGGCCACGTTCAGCTGTTTGGCTTAATGATGGAATTGTGATTCAAATAGTGACAGGTTGCTAGCCCATCGCCTAAAACAAGAACCTCAAGTTTGTAAGCCTATCCCTCAGTTTTCGACAGTTACGACATCCATGAGATAGAAATGGAGTGGTCCTATTCTTTTTTTTTCACTATTGGAGTCGGGAACCAAACATATTGCCGTATGGTTCGCGGCACCAATACAAAAAAGAATAGGACCACTCCATTTCTTTCCCATGGATGTCGTAAAAGGCGACTATGGGATAGGCTTACAAACTTGGGCTTGGACTTACAAACCAAGGGATAGGCTTAAAAACTTCTTTTTTAGGCGATGGGCTAGCAACCCGTCACTATTTGAATCTCAATTCTATCATTAAGCCAAACAGCTGCACGTGGCCATTCAGTCTTTTCAAGACCGTCGGCTCTGTCTACCCCGCAAGGGACATAGACGTGACCATATGTATGTATGTATGTAACCAAACACATATATATATATATATATAACCATTTACCTAAGTATATATATATATATATACATATATATATAAATCATTTTTTGTTAACACACTCACCGTCATCGCTGTAAGACACCACGCTGTCATTGCTGATGGTCGTGTCGAAGTTGGCCATCAGCGGCGCTATGTACTGCGTGGCCGCCAACCAATTGTGCACGTGGTCGCCGGTGTAAATGAAGCCGCCGGTCGCCATTGTGATGTTCGTTATGTTGTGACCGTAGAAAGGGAATGGGAAACTGAGATTTATAGACTGGAATGAAAAAACAAACATAATATAAAATTCAAAAAAATTCAAAATTCAAAATTTTTTATTCATTATTATAGGATACTATTATATCGCTTAATAATTGTCGTATGGTTTAACAACTTGGTTGACGTCAAATAAATTACTTAAAAACTAAGTTTACTGCCGCTTCCAAGGCGTCAGTGCAGAAGAAGCGGTAACAAACTGCATTAGATATAGATTGGAATAAAAAAAAAAACAAAAGATTTGTTTGAGAGCGTCGTCGGTCGAACGGTAAGGTGACGGGTTAAAATGGGAGATAGGCATAGGTTCGAACCCCACCTCGGTCATGTGCCGGTGTCTATTTTTCAAAGTTATGTACATTAGTTTGAATACTAACTGGAACAAAAGAATTGTTTAAGAGCGTCGTCGGTCGAATTGGTAAGGTGACGGGTTAAAATTGTGTCAGTGAGGAAATAGGCACAGATTCGAACCCCAACTCGGTCATGTGCAGGTGACTATATTTTCAAAGTTATGTACATTAGTTTGAATACTAACCGATGCTCTTACGGTGTGAGGGAAAACATCGTGGGTAAACTTGCACATTCAGGCAGTTGGATGTGTAACCATGATCGATCCAATACGGGTTAGGTTCCCCTGCAAAGGTTGCGGAGGTCAGACGGGAGTCGCTTCGTGTAAAAACCTGACTCCCCCAACCCAGGATCCATGGTCAAAGGCGTACCCCGGGCTCCTCTCCAGAGCGGTGAGGATGACACCGAGACTAAAGCCAGGAGGAAGATGATTGTGCGACATTTATCGAGGAAGGCTTTAGGCTATATAATATAACGCTGCAACTTTTAACAGCGAAGAAATAATGGAAAATGTGAAAAAAAAAAAAACAACGTGGAAAATAATTCATCCTTGAGGGCTTCAATGATGCCCAAAATAACTATTCCACGCGGACCAAGTCGCGGGCACAGCTATAAATAAACATACATAAAATCACGCCTCTTTCCCGGAGTGGTAGACAGAGACTACCTCTTTCCACTTGCCACGATCTCTGCATACTTCCTTCGCTTCATCCACATTCATAACTCTCTTCATGCAAGCTCGGCGGTTTCGGGTACTCTCGACCTGACCCTTCGCCAAGATGTCCTTAATTTGATCAAGATACGTTCCATCGAACCATCTTAACATACTTTTTTCTCTTCAGATATATATGTATATATATATATAAGATATATATGTTTATAACAAACTAGAGGCCGCCCGCGACTTCGTCCGCATGGAAACCCTATCAATCCCGCGGGAACTCTGGGATAAAAAGTAGCCTATGTGTTATTCTGGGTCTTCAGCTACCTACATACCAAATTTCATGGTAATCGGTTCAGTAGTTTTTGCGTGAAAGAGTAACAAACATCCATACAAACTTTCGCCTTTATAATAGTAGTAGGATTATTAACACGTACCGCAGCGCGTCTGTGTGAATGGCTCAGTATGTTGTGTACGGTCGCTTTGGATGCGGTGATGTTGTTCCAATGCTCGTTGAAATAAGACACGTTGCCGATGAACGAGCTGTTGTAGAAGTCGTGGTCGTCCTGGAGGAAGGCCCCAAAAAAAATATTAATATTAATAATATTAAAAGGTTTGTCAACCCAATGTCAGGGTTATAGAGAAGAAAATGACGCTCACAAAAAAAAATTATCAATTTTTTTTATTCATTATTATAGGATACTTTATATCGCTTAATACTTAATAGTCAAATCTTTTATTTATGCCATGTGGTTTCCGGCACCAATACAAATAAGTAATAGTTAAAAAAAAAAACTAAAAAACTACGCTTTTATTGCTAATCGAACTAAAAAACAGAAAATTAAAATTAATGACAAAGGAACGATATAAGTATAGGACCACTCCATCTCTTTCCCATGGATGTCGTAAAAGGCGACTAAGGGATAGGCTTACAAACATGGGATTCTTTTTTTAGGGGATGGGCTAGCAACCTGTCACAATTTGAATCTCAATTCTATCCGTAAGCCAAATTGCTGAAAGTGGCCTATCAATCTTTTGAGGACTGTTGTGGCTTTGTCTACCCCGCAAGGGAAATAAACGTGATTATATGTATGTATGTATGTCGAGAGAGATGATTCTGCTCGATCGCCACCAAAGGGAAGATCTTCCGCCAGGCTAGGTGTTATGCCTGGGGAACCGCGGCTCCAACGATGTTGTGTCGGAGGTTGTATATATATGCTCCAATCCGTGAAAACTTTGCTTGCGCGATTTAGGTTGTTCCCTGTTTTTTGACTGATAGCGTCGCGTGATTTAATTTTTTATTATTGTGACGTGTGACGTAGAGATGTCATCACAACTAGTGTTCAGATTTTCGGGACGCAACTAGTAATTTCATGAATCTCTTCAACGGTTACTTACATAAGTCAGAGCTGTCAGATTATGTTCAGCCTTTATCATTTCCGGCGTCTCCGTCAATATCTCCGTAACATTGATTCCTGCAACGGTATAAATAGATCAATAACATAGTCATGGAACCTTGTATGTAAAATAAACCAAGGGTCATGGTACAGTTGATAACATATCTATACTAATATTATAAAGCTGAAGAGTTTGTTTGTTTGAAAGCGCTAATAACAGGAACTGCTGGTTCAAATTGAAAAATTCTTTTTTTGTTGAATAGACCATTTATCGAGGAAGGCTTTAGGCTATATAACATCACGCTGCAACTTTTTGGAGCGAAGAAATAATGGAAAATGTGAAAAAAAAAACGAGGAAAATTATTCATTTTGAGGGCTTCAATGATGCCCAAAATAACTATTCCACGCGGACGAAGTCGCGGGCACAGCTAGTAAGTATCTCATAAAATTCTCGGGTCACAATTTTCATTCCCATAGGTACTCTTTCGAAACGGCTCGACCGTATCTCATGAAATTTTGCGAGAATATTGAGCAGTGTGGTTCCCGGCACCAGTACAAAAAGGAATAGGAGGAAGAAAAAGAAATCAACAAAAACCGTTGCTATTCTGAGGAGTGAAGGTCTTCAGTTCTCAAGGTCACGTACGGAACGAACATTCTCGAACTATAATCAGCATGTAAGCAGTTTTAATATGACTGTTTAATGTCTATTTGTCACGGACGATAACGCGTGTAGCCTCTGTTATTTTACACATAAATACATACATGCATACATATGGTCACGTCTATATCCCTTGCGGGGTAGACAGAGCCAACAGTCTTGAAAAGACTGAATGGCTACGTTCAGCTATTTGGCTTAATGATAGTATTGAGATCCAAATAGTGAATGGTTGCTATCCTGTCTTCCAAAAGAAGAATCCCAAGTTTATAAGCCTGTCCCTTAGTCGCCTTTTACGACATCCATGGGAAAGAGATGGAGTGGCCCTATTCTATTTTTCATTGGTGCCGGGAACCACACGGCATAAGAAAACAATATAATAATGAAAAATAAAAAAAATTACCATCATCAGGCATGATAGGATCGCTGACTTTGGTAACGTTGGACAGGTCCACCTTCAGTATACCGGAGCCGTTGACGCCGAGCAGGGGAATCTCCGTGACAGCGGGTGTGGGCACTGAAAAAGGGGAATTGATCGTCGTCAATAACATACATACATACATACAAATGGTCATGTCTGTATCCCTTATGAGGCAGACAGAGCCAACAGTCTTGAAAAGACTGATAGTTGCCACGTTCAGCTGTTTGGCTTGATGATAGAATTGAGATTCAAATAGTGACAGTTTACTAGACCATCGGCAAAAATGATAATTTCAAGTTTGTAAGTGTAGTTACCGGCACAAATGGAAAAAGGATAGGACCACTCCATCTCTATCCCACGGATGTTGTAAAAGGCGACTAAGGAATAGGCTTATAAACTTGGGATTCTTCTTTTGGAAGACAGGATAGCAACCATTCACTATTTGAGTCTCAATTCTATCATTAAGCCAGACAGGTGAACGTGGCCTATTTGTGGTTTTAAGACTAAGGTTCGGTCTATACCGCAAGGGATATAGACGTGATTATAGGAATTTATGTAAATATTTCTGAAAAGAATATTGAAAATAGCCTTCGAAAAAACAAAGGGTTCTCAGTATTTTAAATTAAAGAAAGACTTTTAGACATCGCTAATGATGTTAAAGTAAATAATTATTTTTAGAACATTAATGGATGGTGAACAATTTGAGCCAACTGTAAATATTTATTAGAATTTGTTTCTCGTTGTCAACAGGTTTTTTTTTCAAAATGACATAATAATATAAAATACTAGAGGCCGCCCGCGACTTCGTCCGCATAGAAACCCTATCAATCCCGCGGGAACTCCGGGATAAAAAGTATATGTTATTTTAGATCTTCACCTACCTACATACCAAATTCCATCGTAATCGGTTCTGCAGTTTTTGCGTGAAAGAGTAACAAATATCCTGACTGACATCGTGACATACTAACTTTCACATTTATAATATTAGTAGGATATACTTAATATATCAATGTTTACGAGTATTAAACGTTAAAATTAGTCTTCAACGCCATTTACGAAGACTGACGTAATTTTTTAGTTATTTTTAAGAAATGACTCTGCGTTCAGAGTTTGAGCGAAATCTAAAAAAAAAATCTCTCTTCATTCTATGAATCACGTTCGTTAGATGAATGACAAATTAAAATAATGAATGAAACGGAGCAATATTGTTTTTTGTCTCAGCCACTCATTAAAGCATATAGCAATTTATAAACATCTTCTTCCTCCTGACTTTAGTCCCGGTTGCATCCTCACCACTCTGGAGAGGAGCCCGGGGTATGCCTTTGACCATGGATCCTAGATTGGGTGAGTCAGGTGTTTACACGAAGCGACTCCCGTCTGACCTCCGCAACCTTTGAAGGCGAACCTAACCCGCATTGTACCGATCATGGTTACACATCCAGTTGCCTGAATGTGCAGATTTCCTCACCATGTTTTCCTCACCTTGAGAGTATTCAAACTAATGTACGTAACTTCGAAAACAGTCATTGGTACATGACCGAGGTGGGATTCGAACCTGCGCCTTTCTGCGCATCACGCATCTTAACTTTACCGATTCGTCCACCGATGCTCTATAGAAATTTATAAACATACATGACTTGTGCCGTGTGGTTCCCGGCACCAATACATAAAAGAATAGGACCACTACATCTCTATCCCATGATGTCGTAAAAGGCGACTAATGGATAGGCTTATAAAATTGCGATCCTTTTTTTAGGCGATGGGCTAGGAACCTGTCACTATTTGGATCTCAATTCCATCATCAAGCCGAGCAGCTGAACGTGGCCATTCAGTCTTTTCGGGATTATTGGCTCTGTCTACCCCGTAAGGGATATAGACGTGACTATATGTATGTATGTATACATGACTTATTACCCGACTCAGTAGCGAATTGATAATGCTGCATTTGTTCTGCATAAATCAGAGTAAGCTAGCGATAAAGGTTATCATATTTTTATTAATAGAAGTATTACGCGATGCGATAATTCTGTTATATAAAGCACATTATTATAGCAAATATAAAATTAATTGGGCGACTTAGATCCCACTCAGTTAAGGGGTAAAAATTCTCATCATGCCTTGGTCGGGATTCGTACCCGGTACTTTATGTGTCACAGAACTTCTGGATTCGAACTAACTGAATTCTGATAAATAACTAACCTTAGAAAAAAAAAGAAAATAGCAGTGATTGAATCAAAACATTTTCTGGGAACTTACAAGAACCAGGAATGGGAACCAGGAATATGAATTTCAGTGAAACGCGAGCGCAGTAGCGGGCAACAGCAGGCAGATACATAGCAAACAATTCGCTGTGTTAGCATAGCGTGCCTTATCTATGTATAAGACCATTCATACATACATACATAAAATCCGTGTGCCGTGTGGTTCCCGGCACCATTACAAAAAAGAATAGGACCACTCCATCTCTTTCCAACGGATGTCGTAAAAGGCGACTAAGGCTTATAAACTTGGGATTCCTCTTTTAGGCGATGGGCTAGCAACCTGTCACTATTTGAATCTCAATTCTATCACTAAGCCAAACAGCTGAGTGTGGCCTATCAGTCTAAGACTGGTGGCTCTGTCTACCCCGCTGGGGATATCGACGTGATCATATGTATGTATGTATGTATACATAAAATCACCCCTCTTTCCCGGAGGGGTAGGCAGAGACTACCTCTTTCCACTTTCCAAGACCATTCATGTTCGTGTAGAATCTAACCCCAGGAGCTTACTATTCAGAGACAATAATACATCGGTCATTACCGGAGATGAACACACATAATATTTATACTTAGCTATACATACTAATATTATAAAGCTGAAGGCTTCAATAATGCCCAAAATAACTTTACTACGCGGACGAAGTCGCGTGCGCAGCTAGTCAATAATAAACATACAATTCATACATTCATATTGCAATAAAGATATTACAAACAAACAAACATACAATGAATACCGTGTGTTCTCGGGCACTATTAGAATAGAACCACTCCATATATATCTTTCCCATACATACATACATATGGTCACGTCTATATCCTTTGCGAGGTAGACAGAGCCAAAAGTCTTGAAAAGACTTAATGGCCACGTTTAGCTATTTGGCTTAACGATAGAATTGAGATTCAACTAGTGACAGGTTGCTAGCCCATCGCCTAAAAAATTATCCCAAGTTGGTAAGCCTATCCCTTATCTTTCCCATGGATATCGTAAAAGGCGACTAAGGGATAGGCTACTAAATTGAGCTACCTCTTGCAGGCCATGGGCTAGCAACCTGTCAGTATTCAAATCTCAATTCCATCATAAAGGCTTACAGCTTAACGTGGCCTTACAGACTGTTGGCTCTGTCTACCTCGCAAGGGATATAGACGTGACTATATGTATATATATATATACTTATGAATGAATGAATAAAAAAATATTTATTCAAGTAACCATTACGTACACACAACATCTATCTCAACACATTTTTGAATAACTTTATCGCTACAACGCTCTGACTCTGAGAAAACACATCATGACATTCGGGTAACTTGACTTGTAGACCTGTATGGGTTATGTCAGCTTCCCTGCTAATGTAGCGGGAGCCGAGGTCAGCTGCGCTTGCGACGCACGTGCAAAACTGTCTTTAACTATCGCTGTCCCGCTTCACGGCATAATAAAAAGCGAAACAGCGATAGTATAAGTCGCTTTTATACATACATATATTCGCGTGGCAAAAACGAATTCGCGCAGCATATGTATGTAGCACAAGAACATTATACCAATATCAACCAAGAAATATCTGTTTACACAAGTAGTATGAGTTAACCTTACCGAGTCAGGAATCGAATCCACAATCACGCCACAGATACATACATACATATAGTCACGTCTTTATCCCTTGCGGGGAAGACAGAGCCAACAGTCTTGAAAATACTGTTAGGCTACGTTCAGCTGTTTAGCTAAATGTAATAATTGAGATTCAAATAGTGACAGGTTTCTAGCCCATCGGCTTAAAAAAGAATCCCAAGTTTATTCCTTATTCGCCTTTTACGACGTCTATGGGAAAGAGATTGGAAGTGGTCCGATTCTTTTTTTTTGCCGGGAACCACACGGCACAACGCCACAGATGTTGATCATAAAATAAATACTTTTTCTTCCAATCGATAACAACTTACTAAGTAGTGAAGCCATTGCGCATTTAACCTTGGCATGTAGCTAATGACAGAAGCAATTAAGCGTGATAAATTATCTCAGACAGCCTTCTGGGCACGTTTGAAAGATTTTTCCGCGCAGCACCGAGTTATTAAAAGGGATTAAATAAGTCTTCTTCTTCTTGTTATTCCTCTTGGCGTGAAACCCGATAATCCTACTACTATTATAAAGGCGAAAGTTTGTATGGATGTATGGATGTTTGTTACTCTTTCACGCAAAAACTACTGAACCGATTACCATGAAATTTGGTATGTAGGTAGCTGAAGACCCAGAATAACACATAGGCTACTTTTTATCCCAGAGTTCCCGCGGGATTGATAGGGTTTCCATGCGGACGAAGTCGCGGGCGGCCTCTAGTATTATATAACCCTCTCTGGAGAGGAGCCCGGGGTGCGCCTTTGAAAATGATCCAGGAGCAAACATTCGCTTATGGAAAAGCACAAATCGCATAGCAAACAAAAATGTATTATAGCTTTAAAAACAATAAAATTCGCAAAAGTGTGTACGGCTGTTAACATTGAGATTTTGATAAAAATCGATTAACTGAAGCTGGTACGTAGCATTTTCTATCTCTTTCTTACGTCACAGTTACTTAGGAGCAAAAGCTATTAAATTCATAAAGTATATAAACACGTCTATATCCCTTGCGGGGTAGACGGAGCCGACAGCCTTGAAAAGACAGATAGGCCACGTTCAGCGTTCACGTTCACTTTTTACAAAAATTATTTTAGAAAAGTAATTCAACAATTCATATAATGGTATTTTTCTTGTAAATTCCTTTCAATATAAATTAACTGACTGACTCGACAGATCAAATGTCCTTACTTCTCACAGTTCATGAGAAAATTCTTCACAATGAAAGAAATAAACGCAGATAAGAAATAGCATCGGAATCACATTATGTATGTAGGTATAAAGAGAATTTTATTGCAAGCCTTATCGATTCCGTCTTGTAAAAATTAAAACAAAATTGTATAGATACCTATCAATATTTTAACATTAATAATAAATAACTTAACATTCTTTTTTTTTATAAATTTGAATAAAGCGAAAGAAGTATGCAGGGATCGTGGTAAGTCTCCGCCTACCCCTACGGGAAAAAGGCGTAATGTACATTTTTAACAAAAAACTACAAATTTCTTCTTATCTATACTAATATTATAAAGCTGAAGAGTTTGTTTGTTTGAACGCGCTAATCTCAAGAATTACCTACTGGTTCGAATTAAAAAAATCTTTTTGTGTTCAATAGACCATTTATCGAGGAAGGCTTTAGGCCATCACGCTGTTACTATTAGGAGCGAAGAAATAATGGAAAATGTGAAAAAAACGGAGAAATATATTCCTCCTTGAGGGCTTCAATGATGCCCAATATAACTATTACACGCGGACGAAGTCGCGGGCACAGCTAATAAAAATATAAATAAAAATTTTAACGGGACTTATGTTTGAACCAACTTGAAGCTCAGTCTACTGTGTTACCAATAAAGACGTGTATTACATACTGTCTGTTGTAACTTTTTTTAAGGAATTTCCTTTAAATGGGTGATATGTCTGCTTTAGAAATTCCGCCGGGGAATTTCCGGTGGGCAAGGTGATCTCTTAACCCTTACGATAAACATGCTAAATTTATTATTGCTTTAGAGGAAAAAATTTCTGGTAGCGGAAATCCCCTCAATAGATTAGCATGACGTTAAAAAAATAAATTCCTTTTTTAAAAACTTACCTATAATAAATTAAGATTTACACATACTACCTAGTCTATTTTCTCTGTAATAATTTAAATATTTTTGTTCTCATAAAACATGTTTAAATAGATGGTAGGTATTAAAACTAACAATGGTTGAGTAAAATATATCTTAAGTTTAAATATAATATAATTTTAATAATAATAAAAAAAGAAAAGAAAATTAAATTAAGAAGTATTTGCGGGAAAACCTTTTTAATCGACTTTTAAAAAAGGTGGTTCTAAGTTTGACCTGAATGTATGCATGTACGTTTGTCCACTATAATCTCCCGTTTCGCTGAACCGATTTTGTTGCGGTTTTCAGGAAAGTGTTAGTTACAATTTTTGAAAAATAACTAACTTTAAAATAAGGGAGGATATCGATTGAAGGCGGTTCTCTTTAAACAAAAGTTATTTTATAGACAAATCGACTTGGCTAACAATTCATTTATGAGTAAATGTCTTGGCTAATAATCAATTATATGAGCATGAGTTTGATAAAATTTATACGGGACAAATTACACAGATTTAGTTAACCTCGAGATAAGTTAGAGACTTGTGTTATGAGATACTAACTCAACGATACTAAATTTTATAATAAAAACTAAAGTATACTATAGTATACTTTAGTATTATTATTTATTTATATATTATTTATATATATTATTTATCTACATATGTATGTATAAAGCAGCAAAAAATTCTTTTCTCGTCATGCCCTGGCCGGGATTCAAACCCGTCAAAAAAAAAGACAAACCTAATGCTTGTCACTCTCTTTCTTCAAACTCTCTCTCACCCACGCGACAATCATCAGGACACCCAAGATATGTACGAGTATGTGCGTCTGTAAGTTTGTTTATTTAGAAACGGCAATAATTGGAATCGCAAACCGCCTTGTTTACAGATAACCATTATGCAACATTCGTGCGACATGTCGCAACTTGTGTTTCTCAGTATGATACCATTCGGATATAATTTCAGATTAGGTATATGGAATTACGTAGAAAGGTTTTGTTCAGCAGTTTTTTGCGTGAGAGAAAATTGATAAAACCTCACGACAATGGGTCGGGACGAGAGCGCTTTGAAACGTAGTGCCGTGTGGTTCCCATCAGTTTAGAAAGAAATGGGAGAAATCGTGTGGCCATTCTTTTTCCATTGAGTTCGTAAAAGGCGACTAAGGGATATTATGCTTATACACTTGGAATTCTTATTTTATGCGATGGGCTCGCATTCTGTCACTATTTGAATCTCGATTCCAGCAATAAAAGCCATTAAGTGTTTTTATTATTGTACCTAGCTGTAGCTAATATCCCTTATCTGTTATGATATGCTTCTTTGAGTTACCTGATTGACTGTAAAAAATCCCTCATAGGGATAAGTCCGCCATTGTGCATTTTAATGTCTTATTATGTACTACAAAAACATTTTTATGTACAATAAAGTATTTACAAACAAACAATCAAACAAAAGCCATAAAGCTGAACGTGACCTCGCAGTATTTGCGAGACTTTTGATTCTGTCTACCACAACGAGAGATGGACACGTGATTATACATGTGTACCTACGAAATTTTTGAGGCGATAAAATGTCGTCGACCCTTCAGAATAAATTCGCGTTTAATAGTAATTTCTCACTTGTACGATAAGCGTTATCAGCCGTCCATAATAAGTGAACTATCGACCTCGGGCGATAGCAGTAATCCGTAACCGAAAGCGGTTTTTCCCAAAATTAGCTTTCACACTCTAATCATTAATTCAATCACGTCAAAATCCCATGCGGGATAGACAGAGCCCGCAGTCTTCAAAAGACTAATAGGCTACGTTCAGCTTAATGATAGAATTGAGATTCAAATAGTGACAGGTTGCTAGCCCGTCGCCTAAAAGAAGAATCACAACAAGTTTATAAACACATCCCTTAGTCGCATTTTACGACATCCAAGGGAACGAGATGGAGTGATCCTTTTCTTTTTTTATTATTGGTGCCATATACAGAATAAGGAATAAAACAGAATAAAAATAAAAGAATTAATGCCGTGTGGTTTACGACACGGCATTAATTCTGCTATGAGCTTCGTTGTCATACAAGCAATGATTAAATAACATAACTTTCTTGCGCACGGTCGGGCAAAACGCATCGGTGTCGCACAAAACCGGTTGCGATGAACTTCTTTATTTTTTTTTTTTTGCAATATCGTTGACACGATAAATATAGAAATTTTACCTCAAAACCAGACGTTATATAGCAGCTGTATCCGACGCGACCATTATGAGGATAACCCAACTGGCAAACCAGTTTAGAATTATGTCCCGAGATGCATGTTGGGGCAGAAGAGTATCGATGGTCGAATCGGTAATGTCCATCCATCCATATAATCATGTCTGTACCCCATGCGGGGTAGACAAAGCCAGCAGTCTTTAGAGACTGACAGGCCACGTTCAGCTGTTAGGCTTAATGGTAGAATTGATATCCAAATAAGAAACAGGTTACTAGCCTATAAGAAAAATCCCAAGTTTATGAGCCTATCCCTTAGTCGCCTTTTACGACATCCATGGGAAAGAGATGGGAGTGGTCCTATTCTTTTTTATGTTGGTGCCGGGAACCACACGGCAAAATCAATAAGGTGCCCGGTTAAAATGAGTGATACGCGAACTAATGTACATAACATTAGTTTGAATACTAACCGATGCTCTTACGGTGAGGGAAAACATCGTGGGGACACCTGCACATTCAGGTAACTGGATGTGTAACCATGCCGATTCAATATGAGTCAGGTTTATTTGCAAAGGTGACTGACACATTTATTACGGTACAGTCGAAACCAGTCTACAAGGCCATAAAATATACATACATATAATCACGTGTATATCCCCTGCAGGGCAGACAGAGCCAACAGTCTCGGAAGGGTCAAGTTCAGCTGTATGAATGTAGAATTTAGATTCAAATAGTCCTACAAGAAGAATCACAAGTTTATTGGCCTATCCCTTTGTAGCCTTTTACGACATCCACGGGAAAGAGATAAGAGTGATCCTTACTCATAATACATTAGTGCCGGAAACCAAACAGTAAATCCATTAAATATGGCTTACAAATAAGGTTTTCTGACGCACCAAACCTAACATATAAAATTTATTTCTTGTTTACAAAGAGTTCCCCAAAACTCCCACCGAAAATACCGGAAAACTAACTAAACTATCTAGGTAGCCTTGATTTATCTAGACGCTAATAAACACATCACAAGAATTATCCCAGTACATATAATATGCATTGTTTTAACTTGTATATCCTCCGTACGTGAGCGGTTTACAAATACAAACATGCATGCATGTATATGTATGTAGGTACATATATACTATTCACCCATAACTCGCGCAAATTATGCGCGCGCGCCGGAGGCTAAAATATAATTGATGTTTAGGTCATCGAATCACGCACGTTCGTTTTTATACAATAAAGATTTTCTAAACATTGCAATCTTGAATGCTATATACGAATTGATTTGAAATAAACATAGTATAGGAAATATAAGAAGCGAAGGTCTGTAAAAATATAAGCAGGTATATATAATCTATGCCTGTCTTCCTTTTGCGGGCGTAAGTCATAACTAATGTGCATTTATAATTCACTCGATATTGCTCTTTAAAAAAATAACCTATGTTCTCCTGACGTAACTATGTGGTTTTTTATACATACGTCTATAACCCTTGCGGGGAAGACTGAGCCAAAAGTGTTGAAAAGACTAAAAGGCCAAGTTCAGCTGTATGATAGAATTGATATTCAAATAGTGATAGGTTACTAGCCCATCGCCTAAAATTCTTTATAATAATTATATATCAGTACTAGCTGTGCCTGCGACTTCGTCCGCGTGGAATACTTATTTTGGGCATCATTGAAGCCCTCAAGGATGAATAATTTCCTGCGTTTTTATTTTTTCACATTTTCCATTATTTCTTTGCTCCTTATAGTTGCAGCGTTGTTATATAGCCTAAAGCCTTCCTAGTTAACCTTTTAAGCGCTTGGCTAAATATCAATTGTCGTGCCCCTAGCGCGCCGCTACAAATCGATAAAATAATACCTACAATAAATAAGGAGGAGTAATCGTTGTATCGATAAAAAAAGTCAAAAAGTTTTTTATGTTTTTATTTAAAATCAGCCTTCTTGTATCACAATCATTCATCTTTAAGGTGAAAGCTTATCTCTAAGTGAAAATTAGTAAAATTTCCGAAATCTAACTTATTTTGACTAATTCTTTGTGACAGCCGCGCTGGACTAACTAGAGAAATGTGTTGCAAGCATAGCCGTCTAGGGATGGGAACTAACGTCAAATGTTGGCGTTATACAAAGATTCTGAGGGATACTTTTCTTATGAATAATAAGGGAAAAAAATAGTAACACAAGACAATATGTTAAATTTAACTTTATTTCGTATGACACTGTTTATTTCATGCTGAATGATGCATTATACCTGATTATTTAACTGTTTGTTATTTTGTTTTTAAAATGCGCATTGCATTATCCCATCCCTATGGTCATATTTATGCGACACGCGCGATAGACACCGAAGAAAAGTCCGAGCTGCCAATTACTTATTTTTGTTTAAGTTTTTTCAATGCTTAGAGCTATGAAACATAATTTTAAGTAATTGTTGTAATAAATAGCTCTATTCAATAATAGTTTTAGTTATACGACGAAGTTAATAGGACGATAATAGAACGAAAAAATCATGGATATTCTCTGTCGCAGAAATACGACACGGGCGGTAGGGGCACGGCAATATTTGTCGCATATATGCGACTCGCGCGGTTAAAAGGTTAAATGGTCAATTTAACACAAAAAGTATTTTTCAATTCGAACCAGTAGTTCCTGAGATTAGCGCGTTCAATCAAACACTTCAGCTTTATAATATTAGTATAGATATATCAGTATTTATGATCTAGCTCTTGTGAGTAGAGTTAGGTGAAGTTTTCTCCATTGGTTTCATTTTATGTACGTATACAATACAAAGTTTAACCCTCGTGATTATTAAGAAAAGGTCCCTCCTCTCAGGCGGTCTAAAAGGGACAAAGACAGATTTAAAGATGCCTTAATATAAACCGAGAATGTTGGAATAACATCACAACTTATTACTATTGTTCTAACGTACGGAATCTTTAGTCGCGTGACGTAGACGTTGACAAAGGCACTGTGTACTTTACACACGGCTGAGTCACCAATTAACGCGTCAATAACTACCGAGAGGCCGTGAGATTGCAATTGTACTGTCAACTGTACATCAAATTGTACAATACTTTCCTTCGTCCCTTCTTCTAATTCCTTCAAAAATAAGCTTAATAAATTCTTTCTCGAGTCTTGAATTGGTTATGAAGTTAATTTAGTATACATATGGTCACGTCTATATCCATTGTGGGCTAGACAGATCCAACAGTCTTGTAAAGACTGAATGGCCACGTTCAGCTATTTGGCTTAATGATAGAATTGAGATTCAAATAGTGATAGCTTGCTAACCCATCGCCTAAAAAATAATCCCAAGTTTGTGAGCCTATCCCTTAGTTTTACCACATCCATGGGAAAGAGATGGAGAGTGGTCCTATTCTTTTTTTTTATTGGTGCCGGGAACCACACGGCACTGATTTATAACTATAGATACCTAATGGGACCGTCAGTTTTCAAGATCACACAAGTGCTGAGCTGACAATGGATCGCTTCTGCAGCGTCCTAATGCATCAATTGCATTCTATTTGAATGCAGCACATTGTATGAGACGTATATGTAAATACATACAGCGGAGAACACATAACAAATAATACATACATACATACATACATAAAATAGAGGTAGGCAGAGACTACCAAATAATAATATTATAAATACGATAGTGAGTTTTTTTTATTTGTTTGTTTATTTGTTACCTCTTCACGGGCTATAGGTACACTGAATTAATGTTCTTGAAATATCACGCTTATATAGTTAAATGTCTGAAGAACTTGTAGTTTGTATTTAAGTAGTTTCTAGTTTAAAAAAATCTGTTAATAGTGGACAATTCTTATTACTAAGGGGGATATAACAAAATAGTTGTTGGCCGATTCTCAGACCTGCTTAATATGCTCAGAAAATTTCATGAGAATCGGTCAAGCCGTTTCGGAGGAGTACAGTACCGAACATTGGGACACGAAATTTTATATATAACTAGAGGCCGCCCGCGACTTTGCCCGCGTGGAAGCCTTATCATAACTTAACAATCAATCCCGCGAGAACTCCGGGATTTAAAGTAGCCTATATGTTATTCTGGGTCTTCAGCTACCTACATACCAAATTTCATCGTAATCGATTGAGTAGTTTTTGTGTGAAAGAGTAACATACATCCATAATGACATCCTGACGTACAAACTTTCGCATTTATAATATTATAGTAGGATATAGTATTACAGAGTAATTATACCATATCACAAGTCTTGATCTTACTTCGGGCACACGTGTAAAGAAAGAAAGAAAGAAAAATCGTTTATTTGGTACATTAACAAAATATAAATTGGAATTAGTGAATTGTTAAATTACATGTGTAGTGTGGTTCCCGGCACCAATACAAGAAAGAATAGGACCACTCCATCTCTTTCCCATGGATGTCGTAAAAGGCGACTAAGGGGGTTAGGATTGGGATTCTTTTTTAGGCGATGGGCTAGCAACTTGTCACTAGTTGAATCTCAATTCTATCGTTAAGCCAAATAGCTGAACGTGGCCATTCAGTCTTTTTAAGACTTTTGGCTCTGTCTACCCCGCAAGGGATATAGACGTGACCATATGTATGTATGTATGTTAAATTACATGCATGCACCAAAAATGGCCCTCGCTCAGCATGTGTAATGGCTGAGCCATGACGCTGGTTTTATTATCTTGTCCATATTTTTTTAAATATTATTCCCGCGTTTTTCCCATCCCATGCCTGAGCTATCGGATCGTGAAGTAATAACAAACAAACAGTTGACGAAGGCTTATATGTTTACACGTACAAACGCCACATGCTTACCTACACGTGTATTGTCTTGGTACAGCGGGCGTCACATACATAGGGACACCATTTCAGCATCGTATCAAAAGTGGTATTATTTGGTGTGTGGTCCACGGTATGTATCTGAGAAGCGTTTGAAACTAGCGTCGCGAGATGGGCTGATTTTTACGGGACATTTTTCATTTTAAGCCTTTCATTATCCAAAACAAACAATACTGTACTGTTGAGTTTACCTGATAATATGGAATGTGGTGCCGTGTGGTTCCCGGCACCAATAAAAAAAACGAATGGGACCACTCCTCTTTACATATACCTATATCGTAAAAGGCGACTAGATGATAGGCTTATAAACTAGTATTCTTTTTATTAGGCGATGAGAAAGCAACTTGTCACAATTTGAATCTCAATTCTATCATCAAGCTAAAAAGCTGAACGTGGCCTATCAGTCTTTTCAAGACTGTTGGCTCTGTCTACCCCGCAAGGGATATAGACGTGACTATATATATATCAATCAGAAAATGTTCGTTTCTCACAATGCCGTGGCCGGGATTCAAACGCGGGTTCACCCAAATCCCACACACACACGCACACACACACACACACAGACAGACAAACAAGCAACGCCGCGCCACAGAGGCCGCCATATCTGGCAACACTGGCAATAACCACAATAAAAGAACTCGAGACAATCGACATTGAGAATGCACAAATGAGTCGCCACCTGTGTAACCAAACATCACAAACAAAAGCTGTTTGTCAACGTGACATCATTGTGATATGATAGCGTTATTTTACGAGACGTGAAATTCTGGAAACATCTACGACGTAAATATGAGATACTAGAGGCCGCCCGCGACTTCGTCCGCATGGAAACCCTATCAATCCCGCGGGAACTCTGGGATAAAAAGTAGCCTATGTGTTATTCTGGGTCTTCAGCTACCTACATACCAAATTTCATGGTAATCGGTTCAGTAGTTTTTGCGTGAAAGAGTAACAAACATCCATACAAACTTTCGCCTTTATAATAGTAGTAGGATATTTCAAAAACCATTGTCTTTTTTTTCAACTTATGTTTACTTTCATTGTTTTCTTATTCAAAGATTGATATATAAATATAAATAAATAAATATATACGGGACAAATGACACTGACTGAGTTAGCCTCGAAGTAAGTTCGAAACTTGTGTTACGAGATACTAACTCAACGCTACTATATTTTATAATAAATACTTATATAGATAAACATCCAAGACCCAGACCAATCAGAAAAAGTTCTTTTCTCATCATGCCCTGACCGGGATTCGAACCCGGGACCCCCGGTGTCACAGACAAGCGTAGATAGGTACTACCGCTGCGCCACAGAGGCCGTCAAATATGTACAGTTTACCGTCTCCATAACTCCTCAGCCGATGACGCTAAGTAAAACCTGATCATCAGCATAGAGGGGACATATGAAGAGTAACTCATATAATGTATCTATTTATATGCCACGCGGGGTAGACAGAGATAACAGTCTTGAAAATACTGATAGGCCACGCTCAGCTGTATGGCTTAATGATAGAATTGAGATTCAAATAGTGACAGGTTGCTATAGATAGAACATCGCCTAAAAGAAGAATCCCAAGTGCATAAGCCTATCCCTTTATCCTTTGAATTATCCTCTTAATTAAGCCTATTATTATCACAATACATAGTAACACCTACATCAAAGCTCCGAGTCTTTGACTATTCATTAATCTACCCCGTCACAGAGGAAATTACAGAAAACGAGTCTTTTTTTATTTATGTTAATTTTTTTGTTACGTGCGCAGATTGACCTGCACTAGCACCTAGGTCATAACTGAAAATCAGCGTATTGCTCTACAGCAATAAATTCGTTGAGTTGTGACCTTTTTGTATTGCTGCAACTCACACCCTATTAATTTGTATTTCATATGAAATTGTAAATCGTGTGTAGCAAATCAAATAAATGAATTATCTATCTATCTAAAACTGTACCACCTTCGTATAGCGAACGATACCGTTAGTATACTTTTTTATGTGGCCCACTGTACATACGATTAAGAGACGAAGCATGCAGACGAAGCTATACTCGCTGCTTCCGTACATCGTAGACAACGTGCTAAATAAGCTATTTCCTTCCCAACCCGAGCGGGGGAGACAGGAATGTCTTTTGTTCCCGTGTCCAGTCCAGACGTCGGGGAATTGAAGACATACATACATACATAAAATCACGCCTCTTTCCCGGAGGGGTAGGCAGAGACTACCTCTTTCCACTTACCACAATCTCTGCATACTTCCTTCGCTTCATCCACAAAATTGAAGACATCGGAATATTAAGTACATGTTAACACGTGTATATCCCTTGCGGGGAATGTCTACCCCGCAACAGCGACGAAACGACCAAAGGGCCACGTTCAGCTGTATGGCTTTATGTATTCTCTTGTTGTTAACAATAAAATACAATAAATTACAGCAAATATCGTGTATTAAAAGCATAGCAGCAAAAGGCGGCCACTATCACTAAAAGCGATCTATTCCAGCTAACAATCTCTATCTTCCTCCTAGCTTTAGTCCCGGTTGCATCCTCACCACTCTGGAGAGGAGCCCGGGGTATGCCTTTGACCATGGATCCTGGGTTGAGTCAGGTTTTTACACGAAACGACTCTCGTCTGACCTTCGCAACCTTTGCAGGTAAACCTAACCCGTATTGGATTCATGGTTACACATCCAATTGCCTGAATGTGCAGGTTTTGTCACGATGTTTCGGGTTTCGAACCAGGAACCTCCGGTGTCATAGACAGTGCACTACCGCTGCGCCACAGAGGCCGTTTAATACATCAGACAGCCTTTACGGAGCAGAAACCAAAAAAAATTCAGAAAACCAACAGTCTCTGTTTTGCTACATGGCTTAATAATGAAAGTGAAATTTACAGATAAACACGGAAGACCAGCGTTGCGGTATATACCACCACAAATGCTGAGGGGCGGCCATTTTGGTACAAATGTTGTTATAGATTAAGGTTTCTGTTCTTGATATATTATTATGTACCAAATAAATATTTTTTCTTTCTTAACAATGTAAAAAAAAAATTGCGATCTGCTACAAGTCGCAGCAACCAGGTTGCCAAGTGAGTAGCCGCTATAAGGCTTGTTTATTGACGCAGCGAGACCTTGTCAGTGTGTTTAACTGATGCGCGCTAATCAAAACATTTTGGTCCTTCGTGAGGAAGCTATTCGACCGTGCACAAATATGGTACATACTTATAAAATGTAATGTTACCACTATTTTATATCGATGCCGTTATATTGTGCCGTGTGTTTGCAGGCACTAATACAAAAATGAATAGGATCCCTCCATATCTTTCTCATGGATGTCGTAAAAGGCGACTAAGGGATACGCTTACAAACTTGAGATTCTTTTTAGTTTAGAGTAACAATATCACTAATGACGAAAACAAAAAACGACTTTCTAATAAAATAATTAACAAGTGGACATAACAATATTTAACCTGTTAATAAAATTAAAAATAAAAAAGAAAAAACCTTGTACCTCGTCCCCCCTTTTTTCGATGTATAATATCAAGATCTATGTGATGTGGATCTATCTACATAGGTATATTGTGAACGAGCAAAATTAACATACGACCTTATTTAGTTTGGTAACCAAGGTTACTAGGTCAAATTTTGTTTATATTTGGTTAAGGATCACGGGCTGCACAGAGCCAAATCAAGAACCAAATTTAATATGTATCGCAACAAAAAAATCTTGTCACAAAAATGAACGCCCGAAAACTAAACGCATAAAGTATTTATTCAAATAGATTTCAAACATTCAAATTCGAACGTGGAAGTGAGTTTTGATTGGTTGCCGCATTACAGTGGTGCTCAATCATTGGTCTCGTTTTCACCCATTGTCCGAAACTCCAAGGCCGTTTCGTTTCTTCCGCCTCGAAAGCGGAGAAAATTGGCCCGTTCGAAAAACGAATTTACCCAATAATAGTTATTTTTTTAATAGTTTTAAAGCTGCGCTTGATAACGATTCCTGATAGGTTGATTCCGTGATAAGGAAGAAGGTTCACTATTGGAGGTTTACGGACGGCGCGACAGTCAGTGCAACTCTTAATAAACACAATGGAGTGAGTGCTAAAATTATCATTTACTAGCTGTGCCCGCGACTTCGTACGCGTGAAATAGTTATATTAGGCATCATTGAAGCCCTCAAGGATGAATGATGCCACGAAACACTTCTGTGTGGGTCACGACTGGAAACACGGAGTGATGAGAGAGAGTGTGTAGGTGTTTGATTCACTGAGATACATTAAAAACTAATATATAATTCTTATCTTTTTCATAGCGCGTCGACTCTGTAAGATCATTTCGAAGACCAATATACAAGTCTTTATCAGAGATATTATTAAGTTAAAGATCTTTCTGTAAATTAATACTATATATCACACGACTTAAATCAAGTAAAAAAAAACGAACTTAAAAGTTACGTTAAACTAACACATATCTTACCTGCTGTAAAATTCTTGTTCGTCCTATTGCTATCATCGACCGTGGTTGAGGATGCAACCACCGGGTTCCCCGTGGGTACCGACGCGGGGGCTCCCGTCGTGGGGGTGGTGGGGATGTCCATGGGGAGGATGTCCCTCCGCTGACGTTCCAAGGTCATGATGTGTGAGGGCAGGCGACCAGACGAGACGGACTCCACATCGTAGTTCGCTTTCCATGCTGGGAAAGGGAAAAAAAAATTAAGGACGCTACACTTAACTGACACTGACAGTGAGATAAATAAATAACCGGGACAAATTACACTGATTGAGTTAACCTCGAAGTAAGTTCGATACTTGTGTTACGAGATACCAACTAAACGATACTATATTTTATAATAAATACTTATATAGATAAACATCCAAGACCAAGGCCAATCAGAAAAAGTTGTTTTCTCATCATGCCCTGACCGGGATTCGAACCCGGGACCTCCGATGTCACAGACAAGCGTACTATCGCTGCGCCACAGAGGCCGTCAGATCTTTTAAGAAGCTGCGAAAGATACAATTGTATTTAGGACAATGATCTATTGTCTTTTTTATTTTTTTTAAATAGATTTGAGTGCGTTTGACCTCAGTCTGCCTAATGGTAAGCAAGATGAGACTCCCGTCTGACCTATCTTTTTTTTATTGGTGCCGGGAACCACACGGCACTTTACGGCACTATACACATATATAGAACGTAAAAATAAAAATAAAGAGTCCAACTTTCTATTATGACAAACGGGTCACACAATGCCTTAATTGCTTTGGCAGTAAATGGTTTAATCAACAACATTCGATCACCTCATCGCCACTTTGAACCCTAATCCTCCGAGATAAGGTCCATTTGAATGTCCGCCTGTGCTGTTTTGAACAGTTGAACGAACTAGCAGTGACCCCCCACATTAATAAAGTGAATTATAACTGTGACAACAATGGGTATTGCAATTCGAATGGGATTCGGATACGTTGTAATATAAACTATTTGCCTCTTCCATATCTATCCCATATATATATATCCTACTACTATTATAAAGGCGAAAGTTTGTATGTCAGGATGTCAGTATGGATGTTTGTTACTCTTTCACGCAAAAACTACTGAACCGATTACCATGAAATTTGATATGTAGGTAGCTGAAGACCCAGAATAACACATAGGCTACTTTTTATCCCAGAGTTCCCGCGGGATTGATAGGGTTTCCATGCGGACGAAGTCGCGGGCGGCCTCTAGTATATATATAATCTAATAACATATCTATACTAATACTAGAGGCCGCCCGCGACTTCGTCCGCATGGAAACCCTATCAATCCCGCGGGAACTCTGGGATAAAAAGTAGCCTATGTGTTATTCTGGGTCTTCAGCTACCTACATACCAAATTTCATGGTAATCGGTTCGGTAGTTTTTGCGTGAAAGAGTAACAAACATCCATACAAACTTTCGCCTTTATAATAGTAGTAGGATTATAAAGCTGAAGAGTTTGTTTGTTTGAACGCGATAATCTCAGGAACTACTGGTTCGAATTGAAAAATTATTTTTGTATTGAATAGACCATTTATCGAGGAAGGCTTTAGGCTATATAACATCACGCTGCAACTATCAGGAACAAAGAAATAATGGAAAAAGTGAAAAAAGCTGGGTAAATTATTTATTTATACATTCTTGAGGGCATCAATGATGCCCAAAATAACTATTCCACGCGGACGAAGTCGCGGGCACAGCTAGTTTGATTATATGTGGCACAGGTGCAGACAAAATCTTCAAAAGTAAATGGGTACTTTTGGAAATCTGCACGGGAGCGTAGCCTTGCGTTAAAAGTTACGATAAATTTGCGAACAACAAATTAAAACAGTAAATTAGACGTGAGTAAAGTGCGTGTCGATGGTACTTATGTTCATTAAATTTTATGTTACCGTGGCAGGTCAGGACTTGACCTTAGCTAGCGACCGGCGGCGACTTCGTTTTATTGTTTTCTTACATATCCATTTGATACTTTACAGATAAATAAATTTAAAAAAAATATACGGGACAAATTACATTAATTGAGTTAGCCTCGAAGTAAGTTCGAGACTTGTGTTACGAGATACTAACTCAACGATACTATATTTTATAATAAATACTTATATTAAAAAACATCCAAGACCCAGGAAAATCAGAAAAAAGTTCTTTTCTCACCATGCCCTGGCCGGGTTCGAACCCGGGACCTCCGGTGTCACAGACAAGCGTACTACCGCTGCGCCACAGAGGCCGTAATGATTTATAGAATAAATACATACCTACATACATATGGTTACGTCTATATCTCTTGCGGGGTAGACAGAGCCAACAGTCTTGCAAAGACTGTTAGGCCACGTTCAGTAGTTTGGCTTTAAGATAGAATTGAGATTCAAATAGTGACAGGTTGCTAGCACATCGCCTACAAGAAGAATCCCAAGTTAATAAGCCTGTCCCTTACTCGCCTTTACGTGTTACTTTTACCTATTATTTTTTAGTGCCGCAAACCACACGGCATTATATGTATGTATATAATTTTAGTGATCACTTAGATTTTCATAAATTAGAGGTGGTCGAAGTCACGAATACTAATTAGTGCTTCAATAGATATACATACACTAGTTTTAATTTAATCATATATGTATGGATTCTACAATGGATTCTACGCGTTAAAAGCAGAATTGAAATGCACATCGCACATGCATTGGGTTGATTAGTTTTAAGAGCAAGAGAGTCTGGCAAGTAGGAATATACCTACTTATTACTCATACGAGGTAGACAGAACCAACAGTCTTGAAAATCCTGTATGGCCACGTCAGCTATTTGGCTTAATGATAGAATTGAGATTCAAATAGTGACAGGTTGCTAGCCCATCGCCTTAATTTCTTTATTATAATTATACATACATACATATGGTCACGTCTATAACCCTTGCGGGGTAAACAATATGCGGGGTTTATAAGGGGCGTTTTGGACTCGTCCAAATAATGTGTTATGTTACTTCGTATATCTCAGGTAATTTATTGTTTATCAATACCATTATTTGACCAATGTTTTATTTGTTGTTAAACTAAATTAACACGAAAACAAAAAAAAAATGTCTTCATGCCTATTATAAGCACATAGAATCATACGCCATACGACTCCAAAATTTATCTCACACGGGTCTACTGGAAAGATTACTAGAAATAAGTAGCACAATTGTACTAAAATTACTGTATTAAATGCTCCTGTATATAATGTTATATAAATACATAAATAAATAAATCATATAAATCGGAGTGCCGTGTGGTTCACGGCATATTAGAATAGTACAACTCCATTTCCAATTTTATGACGATCACGGGATGGATGGATGGAGCGCGGTTCTGTTCTAAAGTAGGTACCGGAAACCACACGGCAAATCCAGATAGTTGTTGCATAAGAACTGTTAGTAAATTCACGTCATCATGTAACAATACAAGAATTGTGTCGGCATGTAATTGATTCATGCTTTTTTCAATTACCTGAAAATCAACTTTGTTTGTAAACATCATGTGGTTTTCAAGCAATGATCCATCATCATTATTGAAAATCATTTCGCAATATCTTTGGAGAGCCTTGTTGTTCAATAATAACTATTGTAAAAAGAGAGCCGCCCCCAAACCGATATCCCCCTTTTCGAAGTCGGTTAAATTTTTTCGCTAACTCTCCCAAATATAACATACACTTTCCTGAAAACCGCATCAAAATCGGTTCAGCGAAACCCGAGAGTACCGGTGACAAACATACATGCAATATACAAATATAAATTCGAGGAGGTCATAATGAGAACCGCCTTTTTATGAAGGCGGTTAAAAATAAAATACATACATAAAAATAATATTATAAATATAAAATAGCGTTGGTGTGCGAACCGGTAAGGTGCCAGTTTAAAATGCGTATGCGCATAAAGGCACACATTCTACCCACTTCGACCATGTACCAATGACTATTTACGAAGTTATGCATTACTTTTAATACTAACCGATTTTACGGTGAAGGAAAATAAGGTGAGGAAACCTGCACATTCAGGCAACTGGATGTATAAGCATGATCCAATACGGATTAGGTTTACCGGCAAAGGTTGTGGAGGTCAGATGGGAGTAGCTTTGATTAAAATACATTACATTCATACATGTTTTTAATGTAGACAATGTGCGTTCGTCCACGATTTAGATTTAAGAGATCTATATTTGTAAATTGACGTCCTATGAAAATGCTGCAATGTAGTTTGTTCCGCCGCTTCTTCTACACATGCGCTTTGGAAGCGGTAGTAGTTATAATTAGATTTAAGTTATGTGACGTCAATAAGTGATACCTTGTATCCAATGTTGAAAATAAATCTATTCTATTCTATTCTATTCTAAAAACCTGAATCACCCAATCCAGGACCAGAAATAGATAAAGACATACCCAGAACTCCTCCCAGAGTGGTGACGATGCAACCGTGACTAAAGCCAGGAGGAAGAAGATTGTAAGTAAAGTAAAAAGAATTTATTCAAAGAACACCATAACAAAAAGTCAAAAAAGGAAACAAAAATATGTACAAAAACAAACATGTAGTATGGTGCTCCCGAAAGGGTACCCCCCCAGCATAATGCTGGCTGTAAACAATATGCTACACGGCCAGCGCTGATCTTCCGGGGGTGCCCGGGTAGGCATCACGAACGTACGTACAAAAAAAAAAAAACAAAAAAAAAATTATAATATAAATGTGTGTTTGTTTCTCTTTTATGTCAAAACCACTGAAACTTTGCATCATGTAGTGTGAGATGTCGAGAAGGATATAAGTTACTTTTTACGCGGGCGTAGTCGCGGTCGATAGCTAGATAAAAAGAATGGTAAACAAAATACATACCTTTGTTTTAATACCAACTTGATCTTTTTGTTATCTGCTTTTCTTATAGTAACAGTAGTTAATGAGATATGATTCAGTAAATATTTGTACCAGACAAGATTTTATGACAAATACTGATAAGGGGTAAGTGAGAGCGTCGGTGGTGGAACAAACAACAACCGTTAAAGAGCTAAAATGCGCAAGGAACATAGAGTGACACATTGAGAGTGGTGAGGATGCAACGGGTTTTTCAAAAAAGCTACGGGAACTATTATTTTTACCAGGGTAAAAAGTACCAATACATACTTTTCTAGACTTAAGAGTGTTCCGAACTCCTTTTTAAAGAACAAACATACTGTAATTTAAAATAAGAAAAACAAAAATAAATGCCATTTTTTTGAGTGTGCATCATCTTTCTTTTGCCAGCGCAAATATTTTTTTAATTTTTATGATATTTCCTATAATTATATATATGCATAATTCCAGAAGATTGGTTTAGTAGATAACGCATGAAGAGACAACAAACAAACAAACTCACATTCACATTTATAATACTATGGATATGGAAATTTCATTATGCCCTGGCCAGGATTCAAACATGACACTTTAAAAATTTAAGAGCACTTTAAAACTATACCAAAGAAACCATCAAGTTTATAGAAGATCTCGTCCAAATTTCATTAAACACTATTAACATCTAAGACTACATACAATCACACTTTTATCTCTTACCAGGTAGACAGAGCCAACAGTCTTAAAGACTGAAAGGCCATGTTCATCAGTATGCAATGAATATTTTGAGATTGAAATACCTAGTTCCAGACTCAATTTATTCTGTGTCATGTCCAATCTAGACCAGGCTAGGGATTGAACATGTGACCTTGTGATTAAGAGTCAACCACATTATCGTTTTCCGCAGAGGCTGATGATATGAATTATGATACATATTGACAGGATCCATATGCCGTGAATCATATTAGCGATTAAATGAATGGATATAACTATTTTTATAGCTTTTTTGCAAACAATGAATCAGTGAGTGCCAATTGGTTTCTGGCACTAAAGAATAGGACAACTCCTTCTCTTTATAATGGATGTTGTAAAAGCTGACAATGGATAGAAGAATTCCACTTCTAAGTAATTCCATCATAAATGAAGGAATTGACATTCAGCCATACTGCTGAATGTGACCTTTCAGTCTTTTCAAGACTCGTCTTTGTCTACCCTGCCAGGGATGTAGACATGAATATATGCAGTAAGTAAGCCTGACTTCAGTAGGTATTTTCAAATGGTGATCATTTTTTGTAAGTATGGAACTGCTTCTATGTCTGATAGGATGAATGAAGGCAGGTAAAGACAAAAGGCAAGTTTAAATTGAAAGGTTGGAAGAGGAATTCAAATTCAAACTTTTATTTGCATAATATGAGTCTTGGAATGCGAAGATGAACACAGCTTGACCCAATGGGTGACTTTCTGATGGAAGATCAGATCATCAAGAGTACCTTAAACATGATTAGTAAATAAGTAAAATGTAACTGAGTATGCAGGGATCAAGGTAAGTGGAAAGATGATGTCTATGCCTACACATCTGGGGAGTGAAGGTATATGTAATATTATGAATGTAAATAAAATATGTTTTGGCATAAAATTTGAGCTTTAATGAATGTCACTCTCAATACTAGTAAGAGTTACAGAAGAGGCCAAGAATTTGCAGACATTAATACAAATTTGAAGTGAAAGAAGTATGCAGGGAATGTGGAATGTGAAGAGATGAAGTTACTCTGTCTATCTCTGGGAAGAAGGCGTGATTTTATTTACATATATGTATAATAATAATAAAAAAGTTCATTGAAGAATTTCAATGAACATTATTCTTAGTAATAAGACTACATACAATCACACAATTATGAGGAGTCAAGAGTTTAAAGACATTATTAAGATTACGAATTTCATATCTTATCTAAGTTAAACGAAAAAGGAGAACGTGTTGGAAAAACTGTAAATAAAATTACTTTCCACGTCATACTGTTCACAAAATGAAACAGTCGTTAGAAAATTAGCTTCTCCTGATCCACGGGTTAAAACGTTGACCTAGAATAGCATTTACTCGGCAACATTGAGAAACTCCGACATAAAACTTCCTTCAAACACAGGTAAAAGTTACGCTGCGACGGAAAATCCCAAGATGTTTATTACTCACAGTATACTTACCTACGTAAAAAGGTAAGGCTTTGTTTTTATAACGTGGGATGTAAATCTAGATACGTACCTTCTGCACTTTTACTCAAAAAGAACACCAAAAGAAATCCCGTGGTAACCCATCTTTTATACACTTTCACTTGAAAGAAGTCCATTTTCGTATTTGTGTACTAAAATTAAAACCTATTACTTTTCTCTCGTTAACTTAAAAAAGAACGTCATTAAAATGACGGGCGCACGACACGACAGACACGATACGATACGTACGATCCAGCTCAGTGTATTTAAATTTGAAAGAAAACTTCCTAGCTGTTACCAACTATCTTTGATGAAAAGGCGTTACTGCTTAAACTGTGGTTGATTTATAATTGGCAAACATTTCATACATCCTTTATGAAATGTTTTCCAGGTGTTATTTCGATATTATCACTATATTTTGCTAGCTTTTCACTGTAGTTTTTTAATTTAGTAGTATCCTGAAATTGTTTTTTGCTGCTGCTGTCGTATTCATTATGAAAGTATTTGGTAGTATTGGATTAATTTAAGTAATAACATTTTTGGTCATTTTTTCTATTCTCGAATAAAAACTGTCATACTGTTTGGCAACCGTTCCCTTATCGCGCATAAGTCTTAGCTAAAATGCGCCACATTTCACGTCGAAAGCGAAAGTTGGAAACACTATTTCACACAAGTTTGTGTCTAACGGGCACGGGCCATAGCATGGATAACAATAATACTATCCATGGACAGGATGTCTGTATTTAGTTCATACGAAACCCTTATCCCTTAACTCACACGTTAACATCTAGGAGAGTATCTAGGGTCCGCTTTTAAACAAATAATGTAGTATTTTGTATTCACAAACGTCGACACGGCACAGATAATTTCACTCAAAATCTCAATTACTTTCATTTATAAATAAATATTTCATAGTCTCGGTTTCGAGTAAAATAACGTGACTCCTGAGTCTTAACTTTGGCAAGCAAAAAGGGTGAGATTTATTATGACAAATAACTGACTTCCAAAGCAGATTTTTTTTATTTATGTATGAAAAAAAAACTAAAGTCATAACACGTCATTTCATTTGAGAATAAAGAAAATATTATAAAAATTAGATTTTTCGTAAGAATTTATTTCCCTTTAATAAATTTTGTATAATAAATAGTGATAATAACATAAGTGTGTTTGTTTTAGTATATAAAATAAAAATGTCTGAAGATGAAGTTGAAAAGTGGTCTAGAGACGGGCATAATAAAGGTATTGGTAGAACATTTTTGTCACTTAACTTCTATTATTTCAAAATAACAGATATAATTCGCTTTCACATTCCACTTCTTACTTGAGGTCATCTCTGAGCGCCGTCATCTAGTGTTCATATTAAAAGGATAAAAAAAATTCTATTCTTACTTTCCAGAGCTGCCTGTGTCACCGAGTTGTTCCAGTTTCGAGGTGTTGGACCCTCATGACCCTGTCCTCAGCAGACTCGCCACTCAGCTGTTCAAGAAAACTAATGATTACTTGCAAGGAGAAATGTCTGCGAGCCAGGTTATCTTACCTTATTTTTTCTTTTTTTTTACTTAGCCTATTTTCTGTCCCACTGCTGGGAAAAGGCCTCCCCTTTCACCCTCTCTCTCTCATTTTCTATTTCTGAAGTATAGTTTTGCCTTCTATTGAGAAGCCTAAATAATCTTATTAATTTATTGGATCTATTCTTGTGTGTTATACTCCTTCTTCCTGACTTGATTGTGCACCTCCACCTAACTTGTGTTATTGTAATGGCCCATTATTTAAGTAGGAAAGGATATTTTTCATTCCAGACATCATGGTAATGTTGTAACTTTATGTATGTGGAAAAGTCTAAGTTTCCTATACATATAAAAAATGTTACATTCATCTGTATTATAAGTTCATGAACTCAATGAATTTTTAGTGATTCAGTATCATTAATAATTTATATTACGACTACCTAGCTTATGTGCAGGGCTTTGCTTTTGTAAGAAATACCTGAAAAAAAGTAGCCTAGTTACTCCGGAAGGTTCTATATCTGTGCTAAATTAAATTCAAATCTGTCCAGCGGTTAAGCAGTGAAAGCGGAACAGACAGACAGACTTTCACATTTATAATATTAATAAGAGAAGTAAGGGCTTGGATGTAACTGAAAGAGACTGCACATATAGAAAGACAGGGCAGATAAAATAATAAATATCGTCACTCATTGTCAGGTTTCCTTCTCTGAAGACCTAACTACTGATAGCTCGAGTCCAATTCCGCTGCTGGAAGATATGTCAATTATTTTTTCATATTTATTATATTTATATAAAGAAAGAAAAATATTTTATTTGATATCACAAACTTAACTATACTAAGTAACAGGATTTTACAATTTGTGCATTTTTGTGAATATCAAAAAGGCTTCCTCTCAGCTTAATATTAATATATTAGTATAGTTTTATTATATATTGAGCATTTGTTATATATAAACCATGGCAACCATTGCTATGGGCGCCTAGCATTAAGGTTGCCAACATATATAAATTTTATTACATAGAAATAAACATGATTCAACATCCAAGACTGGATTTAAAAGAATACGATGACAGCGATGCAACGGATAATATTTTCAGGATCACTACAGCACATTGGAGGAGATCAACCGGTTGACAATCATCAAGTATGCCGATCTCAGGAACCTGGCGGCCAACCTGAACAAGACACTCAGTGAATACAACGAAATGTGTAAGTCAGACATACATACATATATACAGAAAGAAAGATATACATACATACATACCCACATACATATATATACTTGAAAGTACAAGTTAGTATTCGTGACTGATATGATGACCACCTCTATTTTATGAAAAACTAAGAGAACACTAAAATATAACACACAGAACACTAAAATATCTATAATTATATGTATGTACATACATACATACATACATATAAAGCCGTGTAGGTTCCGGCACCAATAAAAAAAAATAGGACCACTCCTTCTCTTTCCCTATGGATGTCGTAAAAGGCGACTAAGGGATAGGATAATAAACTTGGGATTCTTCTTTAAGGCGATGCAACCTATCACTATTTGTATCTCAATTCTATCATCAAGCCAATAAGCTGAATGTGGCCTATCAGTCTTTTCAAGACTGTTGGCTCTGCCTACCCCGCAAGGGGTATAGACGTGACTATATGTATGTATGTTTATACTAGAATATGCTCAAGAAATCAAATTAGGGAGGAATTCCAGGAAATCCTTTCTCTCCTTTCACCTTCGCCTAGATTATATTTCAATATTTTTTCTTAGTTAATCCTGCAATCAACTCTTTTTTTTTAATAATTCAATATATTGATTGAGTTAGCCTCAAATAAGTCCGAGACTTGTGTTACGAGATACTTATTCAAAAATACTATGTTTTATAATAAATACTTATAACATTTCATTAATATCGGTTTAGTGTTGTTGACGTGGCAGACAGACAAACAAACACACTCTAACATTCATAACAATAGTATGGATATTGGACTTTATCCAAATAAAAATTTGGATAGATATAGATTGATTGATTATAGATTGATTACGTTTAATATTGATATTTTGTGCTCCATTACAGATAATACAGTCATAAAGCCGCTGTTACAGCAAATTGACCAGATAGATGCTCAAGTATCCAAGTTCGAAGTTAATGCTTACAGGCTTGACGCATACACCAAACAATTGAAAGCTAGGTTTAAGGAACTTGAGGAGAAATAAGTAATAATCCTAAGATATATTCAAATGTTTTATACATAGAACAAAACTATGCCAATTCACTTCAGAGGATTAAGTCAGCATCAAAATAGTAAGTACTTATATGTTTTAAAATTTCATTGTAAAGGTCTTAGCACACCAAAAGCGAGTTAAGAGCAGCGCAGTTTGAAAGCTGTAAATACAACAAACTATGTGACGTTTAGGTAAAACAGGTAGTGTGATGAGAGATAATCTATACTAATATTGTGAAGCTGAAGAGTTTGTTTGTTTGAACGCGCTAATCTCGGGAACTAGAGGTTCGAATTGAAAAATTATTTTTAAACGGTTTTATTTAGCTCACCCCGTTTGTTTTATTCTTGGGTCAAATTTAGTAATTCAAATTTCACCCTCTTCCTGTCAACCGATTAATCTGAAATTTTGTATACACTTTGGATTTTGGTGACAATATAATTATGTTTATTCATTATCATTATAAATTCAAGATGGCCGCCGTTACAAAATGGCGGATAATTTAGGTTTCATTAATCCCATCAATATGGGTATCAAATGAAAGGGCTCAACAAGCAGAATACAATATACTATAAAAAATTGAAATCCAAGATGGCGGCCTCTACAAAATGGCGGATAACTTAGGTTTTATCAATCCCATCAACATGGGTATCAAATGAAAGGTCTCAACAAGTAGAATACAATTTACTATTCAAAATTAAAATCTAAGCAGTGGGATAAAATGTGAATTAAACAGAATGCGAAATAAAAACTAAAAACTAGAAAATAAAAATAGGTAAAAAAACTTTTTAAGTTAAACGGTTTTATGTTAAACATACATTGCAATGTTTAATATAAATGTACTAAAAACCAAAAAATAATAAAATAGATACAGTCGTGGGAATTATAAACATATGCATAGACTAGACTAAAATAAAACCGTGGGGCACGTCAATTGTCTACAAATTATAGACTTAATGTGCGATAGAAGAATCGTTTAATTCGTCGTTAGGCAGTTGGCCCGCAGACGGTGCGCAAATTACTTACTATTTTGCTGGCTAGCGAGGAATCGTTTCACTGCTCGTAGTTTGTCTTTAATCGACAAAACTTATGATAAAAGTACTACTCGCTCAACATTATGAAACCCTAAAACTCGCTTAATCGAGCTTGCTAACTTGTTTCCACATTCTAGCCCTACTTATCACACGTCCATCGTTGTCGGTTGAACAACTGCCTAATTTTAGTGTAACATTACAAAACAAACATTTTAATCAACGATTGTAGACAATTGACGTGCCCCACGGTTTTATTTTAGTCTAGTCTATGCATATGTTTATAATTCCCACGACTGTATCTATTTTATTATTTTTTGGTTTTTAGTACATTTATATTAAACATTGCAATGTATGTTTAACATAAAACCGTTTAACTTAAAAAGTTTTTTTACCTATTTTTATTGTGATAATTACATTATCGAGGAAGGCTTTAGGCTATATAACATCACGCTGCAACTGTTAGGAGCGAAGAAATAATGGAAAATGTAAAAAACAATTATTCATTCTTGAGGGCTTCAATGATGCCCAAAATAACTTTTCCACGCGGGCGAAGTCGCGGGCACAGCTAGTTAAAAATAAATAGAATAACTACAACCTTTATTATGACTAGTTTCACAATGTTTAAGAGGGCGTGGGTTTAGCTACAGATGCGAGATCCAGCAGGTAGCCGTCTGAGGATAGCGAGCTACTTCACTTGTAGAGCGATGTTGTAGTCCAAAATCTGAAGGTAGCTGTAGGGCTCCCGGGCTTTAAAGAGAAGCAGGGGAGACTAAAGCGGCACAATGTTACAACTATTTAAAGTCTTCACACATCGACGCGGCTATAGAGTTTAATTCGATGTGACGGGTTCAAAGACTTTATTGTATTGCAACATTGTGTAGGTCCACTTTCTACTGTGCTGTACCTGACCTGCTTTTGTTGTGTACAGGCCTTAAGATAAACTATTTAAAAACTAAGTAAATAATTTAATGGTTTAATCTAACAATGCACAAGCGTATTATAATGAAAATATATGTTTACTATTTTATTTTATTTACTAAAATAATTTGGAGAAAATTGGTTTTAAAAAGAATTGAACATACACTCTAGTTTTGTCTTTTTTTTAAAGAATTGGTACGTTTGATATTGTTCGATATTATATATAGTTATTTATACATACCATCACGCTTGTTTCCTACTTGGGTAGGCAGCGACTATATACATATATAATTTGTCAAATTTAACTTTAGAGGTTATATTTAAGGTGAACCATAGTATAATAAATTGAAATGGTGCAATACAAATTTAGATTCACCATAGATATGATAAAGCAACATAATAATGCAATATTTTATTGTAAACAAAATTAATTATAGATACTTAGTTTTGGTACAATAAATAAATAATATAGGTACTTTTAGTATCATAAATCCGAAAATCTGCCTATTTTTATGGCTAAACCGCTGTACCTTAAAAATTTTGTGTTGATAAAGTTGAACAGCCAAGGTGAAATTTAGGCAACGTTTATTTTTCCCTAAAAATGGGGAATGATTCCTCTCACTTATGTGAAACCCCGAACAAAATCTTGTAGTACATATAATAATAACTGTTTGTAATTTTACAACAAATAGTTGATTCGGCAACGTAATATGCTATGTATCTATTATATTTGTATATAAATAAGTAATTAGGCTAAGGTTAAAATGCTATATTTAGAACATTATTTGTCATTCCATTAAAGATATTTAAAACTTAAAGCTGTCTTTGATCTGACTTTTTTCACGCACCTTTTTAAAAATATTAATACTATGTTAATTAAATATTAGTTCAATATCCATACTATTATTATGAATGTTAGATTGTGTTTGTTTGTCCGTCCGCCACGTCAAAAACACTAAACCGATTATAATGAAATTTTGCAAACATGATGAGAAACGAACTTTCTCTGATTGGTCTGGATCTTGGATGTTTATCTACATCAGTATTTACTATAAAATATAGTAACGTTGGGTTAGTATCTCGTAACACAGGTCTCGAACTTACTTCTTAGAGGCTAACTCAATCAGTGTACCTAATCTGTCCCGTAAAAATTATTTATTTACAACGAATACTTTCTCTTTTCTTTGGTTAAATAGATAGTTATTTTTTTTAAGGATTTGAACACTATATGCATAAAACATCTGTTTTAGTTTCCAACTAAACCTTTTGCTAATTTCTTACAAAATTTTAAAACCGCGACTTTTTTATCTGTTTACCCCATGTGTAATGGAGACGAGATATTATTCTGGTGTATGTTCCGTCTGCGTCCTCTCCGGAGCCCGATGCGGTGGAGGGTTTAAGTCAGGTTTAAAGGAAGTCAGGATTTAGGTTATCCAGAACACAGGTCTTAGGTGAGTCAGGTTTTTTTAACTTCCATGCCGATCAAGCGCATTAATATCTCATTATATCTGTGATTCTTGTAAGCGATGGGCTAGTAACCTGTCACATTATTAAGCCATACTTACATACATACATAAAAATCACGCCTCTTTCCCGGAGGGGTAGACAGAGACTACCTCTTTCCACTTGCCACGATCTCTGCATATTTCCTTCGCTTCATCCACATTCATAACTCTCTTCATGCAAGTTAGGCGGTTTCGGGTACTTTTGACCTGACCCTTTACCAGGACGTCCTTAATTTGATCAAGATAAGCCATAACGTTATACGTTTTTTCATGACATATATATACTTTCTTATTATTTCGAATTTTAAGTCTGATGCACATTTTGCAAATCCTAATTATCTTATTTGACCATAAAAAAGTGTTATCTCTTTTTGAATATAGTGCACCTACATACATATGGTCACGTCAATATCCCACGCGGGGTAGACAGGGCGGACAGTGCACCGTTTTCCATTAATGTATTTATCTTGATCTTATTAAAAACTAGCTGTGCTCGCTACTTCGTGGCATAGTTATTTTGGGCAACATGGAAGCCCTCAAGGATGAATAATTTTCCCTGATTTTTTTCACATTATCCATTATTTCTTTGTTCTTTATAGTTGCTATAGTTGCAGCGTAATGTTATATAGCCTAAAGCCTTCCTCGGTAAATGGTCTATTCAACACAAATATTATTTTTCAATTCGAATCAGAAGTTCCTGAGATTAGCGCGTTCAAACAAACAAACAAACTCTTCAGTTTTATAATATTATTAGTAAGTATAGATAAGACATAAACACCTTAAAGGTAATGAGAGGTCAAATGAAACACACCATAGTGTAGTTTTACATTTTTATAACAAGTAGTCCCAATAAAATTTTACAAGTTTTGTTTGTACAAGAACTGTGTAACCCCCGCTTTGAAACGTAAACTTAGCGGCGTACTGTTGAGAGTGCTAAAGAAGAAGGGGGGTAGGGGGGGGGGGGAGAGATGGAGGGGGGGGGGGGTAATGTCTAGCGATTGGTATCAACCAAATAATCTGTCCGTCCCTGCATCCATCGTCGCCACGTGGCCAACAAACATGCAGACGTGAACGGGAGACTTCACGCAATCACGCAATCTTTTGTTAGCAACAATTTGCCTCTCAAATTCTGTACAATATCTACTGTCGCAATATTAATGTATGGAATTAAGAAAATGCTGCAGTGCAGTTTGTTGCCGTTTGTTCTGCACTGACGCTTTGGAAGCGGCAGTGAACTCGGTTTGAAGTTAAGTTATTTATTTGACGTCAACCAATGTTGTGAAACCGAAAGATATGACAGTTATTAAGTCATTATGAATTAAATTTTTAATTTGAATTTTGCCACACTTTATCTCACTGCCATAGTCTAGTCAACCAGAAGAAATGCTAATAGTAACGATGTGATTACACTTCAAAATTTGTACGATTCTAATCTGATTGGAATCGTCAATTCTTAAAGTTATTTTTTTAAAAATTGACGAAAATAACTTTAAAAATTGACGGTATGACCGATAATGAGACGATGCACTCTTGCAAAAAATATTCCAATATATCACTTAGGTAAATTTACTGAAAATATTGTACAGGATTCTACATATTCAAGTGAATAACGTATGTTAATTAAACCAACTTGAACGCCTTCATATAAACGAACTTCATAGTTGTTCAACTTTATCTGAACTTGACTGTACACAAGAATAAAATGCATCGTTCAGTGCAGGGCATGAAAATCTGACCTCACGATATTAACTATTGTTAAATGACCGTCATAATAAATAGTACCTACTTATCTAAAAACTCTGAATTAATCATTATTTTTTTCCATTAATTAATAGAGGTAACGAACATCATTCTTTTTTCGATACTTATTGCATTTTTTAAATTTATCGGTACCCACTGAAAACATAATAAAATTCAAAATTCTTTTGTTTATGTGTATTTTTTTTTAATCAATCCAAATAAATACTTGAATAGGCACAACAGACATCAGGTTTTTTTTAAATCAGTTGTTATTTCTGAAAATATAATAATATTCTCCGATTTTGTTTGTCAAAAATTATCGTGACCGAGCTATTATTGCATAAAGTGCAGAATTTATTAAAAATTAACTTTTTTTAAATCTCATATTATTTATTATGCACAGTTATAATAAAAATTAAATTAATGATTGCGTAATTGCAAAGGCTCTCGTTCACCCTTTCCTCAGATATGCCAATGATTGAAAAACTTTTAATTCATCACAATAATTCCGACTTAAGGTCTAATTAATAAAAGTACCTACCTATCTTGCCCAAAGCAAGTGCTGGTTTTGACTGCATTGCCCAAAGCAAGAGTTGTTTTTGAAGTGTTTTTAAATTTTTCACATTTTAAAAAGCTTTCAAACTATTCCGTTGTTTTTATCGATTTTAATTTACACAGATTTTAAACGTAGCGGATACACAGATTTTAACGCTATATTACATTATTTTTGTTGATTTTTCAAAGTCGACAAACCTATGTATAGATAGATATTTCATTCTTTCCTATTATCAGTTTTATACCTGACCACTTGTAAAAGATTTCGACTTTGCATTGGCTATACCAAGCATCTCTACCATTATAATCATATCATTCCAGGCTTTTAATAATCATTCCCGTAGGTATTACTTATGACCATAGGTATCATAAAATACATTATTAAGCCCATGGTAATTGGTCATACAGTTCATAACATTATCGCCAAAATGTGCATATCATCAGACAGTATATGACAAAGTAATTAAAGTTTTTTTATCATTGGCTTCTGAAGAAAGAATTCAAAATCGGTCTAACCACTGCGCCGCTTCTGCATAGCATACGATTATATGCTAAGATTATTTACATCACAAGCAGTGACTCATTATAATTATATCTATAAATTATTTATTTACAAATCGTACTATTGGCCTTCATACGCCCGAAAATCGATGCCGCGATTGATATCCGCCATTTTGTTTTACCATTTTTACTCCCCAAAATGGCGTCTTATTGATGACATCTGTCAAACTGAACAAATAATTTTAACAACAAAATACGGTACATACTTAAGTCTATGAACTGATAACAAAACATATAATCTTAAAACAATTGTGCGATAACATTTTTTGTGCATATCGTCTGTAGGCACTTACGTAACCTAATTTAAAAAAAATCCATACTATCATACTTTTTTTTAAACTGTAAGTTTAAAGTGGGCAAAGGAATGTCACAGCTAACGTTAACCTCAAAATATCAACATTTAAGGTAACGCTGTTTTCCAGAACCTTCTTTCTCCCCATCAATTTTCGGGCCGGCCATAAAACAACTTTAATATCGAATAAAGCGTTGGAAATAATACTTAACATCCAATTGCTTCTCAATCCTTTCACATTCAGACACTACTTATACTAGGAGTAACATATTGTATATGTTTATCCGTTTTCTCACAAAGTAGGATACTAAATATGGCAATGAAATTTGTTTTGAGACGAAATTTTATTGCCATATGTAATTAATTATAATTGTAAGGATTCCTCAATTACTTATAGGCCTATAGAAGTAGCATTCAAATGTTTCAGAATGTTTTTTAACGGCCGTCTGATCTAATAATTTGAGTAAGTATTGCATGTTATTTTAATAATACCTTATTTTTTGTCGATATATCTAATGAACAAGATTTAATTCCGCCATTAACATTAGCATGCTACTTATTTAGACGAATTTTGTATGCTAATTGTTATCCATAATAACTATTCCTATATTGTTTTATATAGCGTGATTTTTATTTTTATAAAATAATTATTTATAAACGATTAAGTATATTGTCTATTATTTGTGTTTTGTTTTATTAACATATTCCATTTGGGAATGGGCATGAATATGTGCATTTTCCAAGTAGGTATAAATAATTAGGTACATTGCCAATGAAATTAGTAAGTATGTACTCAAAAGCAATAGCATTGGAAAGGTCTTAAGAAATTCTTTGAGAATAAGGTAGGTAGGTATATTTTAAACAAAAAAATACGAACAAAAACCATCTATGCAAGACAGTTTTGTTAAATATAGTTCTTTTTTTGACATGGTTTTAAGGCCTTTTGAAAGCTGTAAGTTAAAGAAGTAATTGTTTTTCAATTTCTTTGTACCTCTTTAGGCATTATAACGAAAGTATCAAGACTGAGTTAAAATGACTTATTTTTTCTAAAGAGCTCAATTGTGACAGGCTGGTAATACCGAATTTATGTCAAATGAAAATAGTTTTTGTTGGTGCATATTAAGTGTGTATATGTCATCGAATTTTGTACAGAATGTGTACCTATATAAAGTCTGGAAAGAGTCCTCGGTGCAGGAGAATGACTACATTTCGACGTTTTTAACTTTAATATCCATTTTAAACATTTTGCCGAGCGACATGTACAAAATTCACAGTCATAATATTGTACTAACGTCGGTCGTTTGACCCAAATCACAAATAGCTTGTTGTCAGACCAATTAACCCAGAATTACTATCAGTTTAATTTGTTTTTAAAATATTTTATGATTCGCTTACATTATTAAAATAAAGATTAACATTGACGAAAATTTGAGATTAGCTTAATTGCATCTGTGTTTGATAACAAGAAATATTAATTACCGGTAAAATTATTTGTATTGATGTAATTTTACTTCCATTATTAAGCCAGCCGTGGCTAAGTTCTGTGCCTATTGGCTCTGTACCACCCGCAAGGGACAAAGATGTATGCAGCAAAAAAGATAGTAATTCTGAGAAAAACCATTTACCGTTTCTCTTTCTTGAACCTCAAAAACTTGGTAAAACTAATTTACCGAACAATTTCTTAACACTTGCTTGCATTGCTTTTAATACTCTGCCAATGATATGTAATTGTTCGTTAGTTACTCCCTTCTTCAACCGACTTCAAAACAGGATGTTCTTAATTTGTATGTATTATTTTTTCATTCGTTTTTTTTATTCCATGATGTTTTTGTTCGATGGGATGTACTTACGAGTACTCCCCATGTATAGCCTGACCAGGAATTTAGCTGACCTGTCAATGAGGGCGCTAACTCTGCGATTCATATGGCAACACCAAATAGTTATGTCATATTGAATAACAGTGAGGTGATTTGATAATAATGCACTGTTGTGAAATGTAATCCAACTCGTTTAAGAAGTTGTTAAGTAAAAAAAGGTACCGATAAATACACTACATACTTAATTGCGTTACTAAGTTAATGACTACTTAGTTATATTTTTTTTTTCACTGTTTCCAGCTCAATATTTTCACTTTTATTGCCGCAAAATGGCGAGGTCAGCTATTTTTCTGAGCGGACTATAATCTTATGTTCAATCACGTTAAGATTTGTTGATGGAAAAAAAAAACGGGAGCACAAATCATACAGGCGTAATATTTTTGATTAATTTTATTTCCGAAGATGTTCAGACATTTGCATCCGCGATAGTCATCATTTTATGTACCTAGAATGTGTAATTATAACAAAAAAAAAAGAAAAAATATGACATTTGAAGTCGGTTGATTTTAAAAAAACTTTTATGTTACGATCGAGACCGGGCATTCATTTTTTATATTAATCATAACATTAATTCATAACTAATTGGCCATGGAAGTAACACATAATCCGTACACACGTTAACTCAATTCACATTCAGATATTTAAATTATATATAATTTCACCGCCAATGTAATACAATGCGACCACAAAATGTATACGTTTAGGGTGTCAAATGCCCAACATTTATAATCCGTACCAATATTTGAGCTATAAATAACATTAAATGATATAATCAGTCAAATCACTCGACATGTTATCATATTAGGCCGCGCTTACTGCACCCCCATCACAAAAACTCTAAGAACTCGGCTTCTTAGTCTTAATATTGAATTGAGCAGTGTTAGAGATGCATGGACGAACAAATTGACTACACCCTGTAGTAACTACAGAACCCTAACTAATAATTAATTAAACTTTGTTCGTCATCTAGGGCGTACAAGTTGAACGCTTTACTTTTTCTTAAAAGTCTTCACAAAGTTGTATAACTTACCATACTCTATTCTTTTTCATTGTAAATTAAAAAGATAATGTTATTTTTTTTAATTATTATCCCTTAATGCTACAAATAATGGATCTAAAGGCGAACTTAATACAATCACTGAAAAAAAAAACAGATTTATTTCTACAACTCGCTTTGAACTAATAATATAATTATATCATTTTCATCAATTCCCGCGTTTGCAATTAAAAGTCGTGTGCCGATCATGTAATTAATTATACAGTAAATATAATATTAGAATCTCGGTCATTTTAGATATGACACCATCGTTACATTTAACAATAATTGAGTAAAAATAGAATAAAACTTTCATAAAATAATATAAGTATTCATAATAAATTAAAAAAAAATCAACAATACGATAAAGTCACAGCATGTATGTACATTGTATTTTTTTATACATGTTAGTGACACCTTACTTTCGTTACCTACTTTTATATAGTGTACACTGATCGTACCCATTTTATATAATTTATTTATTTTTCTACATAGAATTAGTTGGCATTGAACCCGTGCGCATATAACATAACGGATCCGCCCCAATCGATAGAAATCTACTGATTTTTTTTTAAATAACGAATATTCTCTTTTCGAACATACCTATCAGTTAACTTTAATATAATTATCAGAAGCTAGAATTCGAATGACAGATCACTCCGCGGTGTTGCCCGTTTCCAAACGTTCCCGAAAGTTTGACAAATACCTAATTAAAATGGGTACAAGAATGGCACTTTACAAGGTACCTATGCACGTTAATTACGTCATAAAATGACAGACTAAGGAGCTATATTAGATTTACGCCGTGACTTATACTATTCGTTAGCCTAATCACATCGATTTAGAACATTTGTTGTGTGGTATTGATAGAGGCGCGCCCCGGAGCCTGTAGCTTCAGTCCATGAAACAAGTAGTTGGCGACGGCTTTCAGGGGTGCGACTAGCGGTACATGAGCAGCGGGCCATTGTCAGACATTGCCCGGCGTAGGGAACCGAGGGGGCGGCAGCGGCGGCGGAGGCCGACCCGCATCGCCCCCACCCGACGACTGTTCTGACACTGGAATTCATACCGCTCCCGTTATTTATATATAAGGGACAAATTACACAGATTGAGTTAGCCTCGTAGTAAGTTCGAGACTTGTGTTACGAGATACTAACTCAACGATACTATATTTTATAATAAAAACTTACATATATATATAGATAAACATCCAAGATCCAGGCCAATAAGAAGAAGTTCTTTTCTCACCATGCTCTGGCCGGGATTCGAACCCGGGACCTCCGGTGTCACAGACATGCTACCGCTGCGCCACAGAGGCCGCTATTGTGGCGATAAGGGAACTTTTCATACGGGATATAAGGCTATAGATGCGATTTTGTTCCTACTAGAAATTTCGGGTAGACTTGTTGTCTATGAGTGAAATAACTTAATCTCAGAATTGATATTGCAATATGAAAATGGTTTATCGCAATCATCAGTTGCGATGGCGCATTCGTCAGTACATCACTTCTATAGTCTTATATAATTCTATGATTGTACTGAAATTTATAATATTTTGCATTGCTAATATTTTTAAGATATATATGCATTACTGCATTGACATTCACATTGATCTGTCATTGTCAATGGTTTTTTTTTAATTCATGTCGTTTTAAAACTACGAACTACTCGAACATTGTAACAGTTTGATAACATTATGGTTTGTTAAATCGCAATAAGTTTAAATAACTTTATATTACTTTTTTTTATTTAAAATATCCCATAAGAAATCCAAATATTTTTAATCGAACATTTGTACTTAAATTTATTTCTCATAAGTCAACAAACCTATTAAATTTCAGCCTTACATATTCTAATAAACATTATATTATACTCTTTAAATGTTAATGATACAATAGTTCCGGTATTAACATAACTCTTCCTAAATTTTTGACGGTAGAATTGAAATCTTAATACGAATTATATATTATACTGGTTTGCAGTTGAAAAATGTTATGATGATTTATATCAATTGCAGATTCACAATTGCATGACTGGTTTGCAGACTGTTAATTTATCACAATTGTGAACACACTGTGCAGCTGATATGTCGATGAAGACAGTGTATAACATGAAGCGGTGATTAAAAGTCCACCTCGGCGGTGAATTGAGGCAGTCTTAGTAACCATGGCGTGGGGAAATCCTAACTATCTCCCAGAATTATTAAATTTCGAACACATATTTTGGTCAAGTTGACGTTATTGAAGAAAATGCTGCAGTGTAGTTTTTTACCGCTTCTTCTGCACTGGCGCTTTGGAAGCGGCAGTAAACTTTGTTTTAAGTTATTTATTTGACGTCAACCAATGTTGTGAAACCAAAAGGTATGACAGTTATTAAGTGATATTAAAATGTCGTACCTATATTAATATTTAAAAAAAAATTACATTCTGAATTTGAATTTGGTTACCCCCTCAGCATAATGCTGGCTGTAAACAACATACACAACCAACGCTGATACGCTGATCTTCCGGGAGACTCTGTGTCGACATTGCCGACATAATTTGATCAGTAGTTTTTCTAGTAAAACTATTTGTTACAACTACTTAAGGACTAAATATGTGTTCCTTTAAAAATAATAATGGGAATTGCATAAACTGATGCAAAGCAGAATTTTGCAACTGTCGTTTCCACGTGTATTTTTAAACTAAACATTTGTATTCATTTGGCTGCCAGTGCATGAGATTTCACAAGTTTGGTCCTTCGCTAACGGGGATGGTCGTGGTCAAACTTTATTTGCGACCGCGGGGCGTGATGATCTATAGAACGAAGAGTTTCATTGTTCTCGATAAAGCGTCAATTAGAAGTTGTATTAGAGAACAGATAAACTAGTAATGGTAGAAATAATAAGTAGTTAATCTGCCAGTATTCATAAGATTGTATTCTATTCTCAATTTTATCAAAAACTTATTAAACATTTATTTTTCAAATAAAACGCTTTCTGCTCTAAGTTGAAAGTTGTATGATCTGGAAATTTCTATTGAAAAGTCCATTTAGGCAATATTTTTTGAAATTGACCTCTTGTTCCAAATCGATTTATAGAAAGTAATTTCGTATCAAATATGGCCAAATGAATACATTACCCGGCACTTAAGTTGACCTAAGCGCAGTGCATCAAGGTGTCAATTGAAGTGAGATGGGCAAGCGTATAAAACTCCCTAGACGCCATTTTAGTTCAACTTATGTGCCGGGCACACGAATAGACTTACATGAATCGTGTTTCTCATCGACGGGTGCCGGGGGCGGTGGTGGGGGTAGTTGTTGCTCCAGCGCATTGACGCAGTTCATCATGCTCCCATACAAACGGCTGTCGCGAAAACTGTCCCTGCACACATCCACGTCGTCACCAAAAGCCCATTGGACCCTTGGTTCACAGTACAACCAAGTCAGTAATGATAAATGCTAGTTATTACCTATGCAATCGAATTGACACGTTAGTTGGGGGAACGACGTTTCTTTTACAGTGGCCATTTTGCAGTTCCATTTTTGAAATTGTACCGTTGAAAAGGATATCTCGATATTATATCCTTTTTTAATTGCCTTAAAATTCTTTTGCAGTTACAATTTGAAACTTTTTTTTTTTAATTTAAACGTCGAAGCCCGATTGTCGGAATTTTCTTTTCAGTAACTTTTTTTTTTAAGTTCCAAATTTAAATTGCCAACTGAAACGTCGAAATACTTACCATCAACAAAATCCGCCAAATTTGTCAGAATTTTGGTGGTTATTTACAAAAATTTTGTGCTACGCGTGCGTAATGGTAATGATAAGTTCACGGTGTGAATGCAATGACCGTGAGAAGAACACAGGCCGTGTCATGTTGGTGACCGTGGCGGCACAAGGGTACCATGATTTAAAAAAAAACAAGAAAATAAAAAAAAAATAGTCTTACCTCCCGTTGGAATTCCGGAACAGCGCCAAAATCTCTTCGAAGGTCTTATTTTTCGTTTCAGGAACTTTTTTATAAGTAAATATCCAAAAAATTGCAAGGAATACACTAAAAGGCAGGAATGTATAGTTTTCCAGTAGTGCCTGTAATTAATAAACATTGTTATTTACAATAACTGTCAATATTATCTTGAACTTACGAAAAGGATTCCCCGATACTTTTTTTTATTGAAATCGAATAACAACGAGAGTACATTTGTTATAAAATTTTGAGTGTACTGCATAGTAAGATTCAGAGAAGGTATTCGGTAAATACTGTAATGTATAAATGAAAGTAATCAATCATAAATGGCCGCTCTTGTAAAATACACCTATAATTATGCATGTCACTGATCTGTTGTAACTTGTGTTTAAAGAAATCGCTCCAAAGTATGAAACAGAACTAAATCAGTTATTAGTTCAAGGAAGTAGGATTTAGTATGCCGTGTGGTTCCCGGCAACTATACAAAAAAAAATAGGACCACTCCATATCTTTCACATGGATGTCGTAAAAGGCGACTAAGGGATGGGGCTTCATAGTAATCTGTCACTATTTGAATCTCAATTGTATCATTAAACCAAACAGCCGAACGCGGCCTAACAATCTTTTCAAAATTGCTAGCTCTGTCTGTCCCGCAAGTGTTATAAACGTGATCATTAGTATACCAACCTTCATGCTAGGAAAGCCTATCCCGACAACGAAGTTGGCCATCCAATTCACTAACACAGCTATGGCCATCGCGCTGGGCCGCGGTCCTTGCGAGAACAGCTCCGCCGTGATCAGCCAGGGAATCGAACCCGGGCCCACGGCGAAGAACACCACGAAACTGAGCGTCGACACCACAGAAAGGTAGCTCATCCAGTCGATCATCTCCTGCACATAACCGAAGAACTCCTATCAGACGATAGTAAAGGCGTTCTTTCCTGTTACCGACCGGAATAAAGTACCCAAACATAAACGCACATCACACTGTATGTGTTGGCTGGACTGTAGCCGCCAGTTGAGCGTGAATGGCCTGGTTCTCGTGCTGTAGCGTAGTGAAGCACCCTCTAACTGCAATGCTAGGGTGAAAGTGCTGTCTGCTTATGAGCAGTGTTTGTCTTAAACAAAACGCGTGCGCCAGATCACCCCGTAACTCTGTCATGTTTGTGAACATAAAGTGTGTTATGTGCTGTGTAAGTGATGTATTTTTATATTTGAGAATTCATTTTCCTTTTTTTTCTTTCCTACCGAGAGTCCGGCACCGGCGACAGGAAAGTCGAAAAGGGAGGGGGTCTAGCGAGAAGCGGGAAGCAAAACAAAAGTGAGTAAGTGGGGATATATGTATATTAAAAAAAAAATAGGTGTTCATGCTATATTGTTATGAAGGTGAAATTAGTTGATAGTTGGACTTCGATGCTCGGTCCATGAGTAATAAAAAAGTTATTGATAAGATATTAAAGTATGATCTATACAAACGTATAGTTAGTAATAAAAAGTGATTGAGAAGTTGAAGGTAAATACGTAACTAAATAAAAAAATAGAGCTTCAAATATAAGGAAAGCGACAAGAAAGCGTGCGAAAGCAATCTAATAAATCAATATAGTTGGTAACATTAATATATCATAGCTTTAATATTTTATTTGTATTATAAAACTTAATTTTTTTAAATATCTATGTTACCAACTATTGATTTAAAATAATACTCTTAACCGGCCAGTGTTTCGAATAATTGCAACAGTTTTCGACGAATAAATTGTACAAATTATTAAGAACGAAATACCAAAATTCAAATAGTGAATTTAAACACGAAAGTTCCTGTCACTAGCAAGAACTTTTAAGACACAATAAGACAATGAAGCTGTATACTATTGTCAAAAACAATTTTGTGAATTGTAAGAAACAATGGCCTGAGAATTAAACTTATTCTACAGCTTATAACTAACACAAATATAACGTCCATCCGCTTCATCAAGTATAGCTTTTGGGTGGCACTACAGAAAACTTGGTTATTGATCAAAGGGAACCTTATTAAAAGTTTTAGAGAGACTTGAAGAACTTGCATAAAGTTTGTAACCCGAATCAGAAAGTTAAAACCTTGTTTGAAACATTTTCACTTCGACGTCTGCCGCGCGGAGGCATCCGTGTGTTTCATATATGTATATTAACACGAAGCCTGCCATTATAGATTTGCTAATACAAAGATTATATACCTGTCAGTCACCGGTGACTGACATGGCAGTCTATGTGTTAACACCTCGACGTTTCCATAACAGAGTGGCTGTAGACATGAGAGGACACGCCATCTCTTTCAGTTGATGTCGTAGAAGGCGAGTTAATAAAACACTAACAGTTAAAACGGTTAAAATTTTGCTGGATCTTTTGCAAGGTTTGAGTAAGCTGCTTATTGTTTTCAATTTAATTAGTATCGATAAGTTTTGGTCTTGAGTTTATTTTAACAATAACATCACATTAATTTACGCTCCACTCACGCAAATAAATGTAAACTTACACTCATACTTACATAAATATCCATTTTCCCCCCCAAAACTATCATCCCAAGAACCAATTTTGTACAGAGAAGAATCTTTGAGTGATGTATACGTTTACATAACTCAAAGATTCTTCTTATCATAATTAATTTTCCAATAGATACCATTTAGAAGTCCCGATATTAATGGGTTCCAAACCTAACAGGTTTTATTCATACACTCATATAGCAGTTAAGTCAACTTTGCTATTTAACCCTCGACGAAAAAAATCCGCCTTTTTCCAAGAATTTTGACGTGTCTGTAGCATTGGAGCTCACGAACCGATTTTGTTTTGTTTTTTTGAAATTCATTTTTTTTGTGATGTTCTTAGTTCCGTAATTGGATATCTGATTTAATATAATATTCTAGAAAGTTTTGTGGAGATTAGAAAAGGCGTCGCTTTGTGTTAAAACTTGACCCGCCCAATCCATGGTCGGAATTAACACTAGGACGAAAGAAGAAGTTCCATACATTAACCCCATATTTGGTACGGGATGGAAACATTTACCAGCCGCCATCTATTCTATATAAGACACACCTTTATCAAAAACGAAATGGTGATGAAGATGGAGAATATGAACATGCCGCCGAGGCCGTAGAGGTGGAGGGTGCGTCTGCCGGTGCGGTCCATGAGGGGGAGGGAGACCAGGGTCATCCCCACCATGATGGCGCCGATGCCCATGGTAGCGAACTTGGCGGACTCGTCAGTCAGCCCCGAAGAGGTGAACAGGATCGTGGAGTAGTAGAATACCTGTTGGTTGTGGTAAGATAAAGTTTCGCAGAGTTTGGAGCGTCGGTTTTAGAATCGTGAGTACCTGATTTGAGAATGCTTGAAACGCAAACGGGTCACAGGTTCAAATCTCACGTCAGCCATGTATCAATGACGCTTTTACTTGAGTTATTTACATTATTATTATGGCTAACTGATGATCTTATGATAAGGGAAAATATTGTGAGGAATCCAGCACATTCCAGGCAAGTGGATGTTAAAACATAATCTAATACCTGATTGGTTCGACTGAAAAGATTACGGATGATATACTGAAGTCGCTTCGTGTAAAAACCTGACTCATCCAATACAGGATCCATGGTCAAGGACTTACCCAGTACTCATCATCAGACTTGTGACTATTTAACTGGCACTAACGTCAGGAGGAGGGGATCCCTTTCATTCGACTATTTTTTTTTGTCCTGTATTAGTTTGGCATAACGAGTTACGCATACAATTTTTTGTCATAATAGTTTTTTGGCATAATTGGTTTTGGCATACTATTTCAATAGGCATAAATATAGATGTAGTGTAATGCGCTATACGGCGAGTAGGTACTTCTTAGATTAGGTTAGGTTAGGTTATGCTAATAGTAGGTATGCTTAAAGGAATATGCCAAAAAATTTATGCCAAATAATATTATGCGTAACAATTATTAGGCTAAACAAAGGTATGCCATGTAAAATTATGACACAAATTTATGGTAATAGATAGAGAACCCAGGAGGAATAGGTGATCGATGTAACCTTACCGCATTGATGCCGCTGAGTTGTTGGGACAATTGCATGACCACCCCGATGAGGAGTGGCGCGCGCAAGGTCGGGGAACACAGGAGCTCTCGCATCGAAATGGAAGCTTCCGCTTGCTGGGCCCGCTCTTCAGCTCGCATTTCCTCAATGTCTTCCTCCACCTAGATAGATAGATAGATAAAACTCTTAATTGCACCATAAGAGAAAACATACAAAACAACACAAAGCAGATATAGATGGTACAAAGGCGGACTTATCGCTAAAGCAATCTCTTCCTTTGGGTGGAAGGAAACCAAACAGGAGATCGGCGTTGGCGCAGAGCAAGATAAATAAATGTTTGAACATAATAAAATATATACAGAATATATATCTAAATATAATACATATACACCTACACCAAGAAAGAAAGAAAATGTCTAGAGTATGATAAATATATGTTTGGAGATGGGAGTCGCATCGTGTTAAAAACCAATTCTGGATTATGGTCAAACAGCTCTTCCCGGGCTTCTCTTCAGTGAGGTGAGTATGTAAGGAAAAAGAAGACTGATCCATCTCTATGGATATCATGATAGATAATGAATAGAAGAGCTTTCACTTAAAGCAAAAGCTATTGCCCAAGTTGGATTTGGTTCCCTTGATATCACAGTAAGAGAGATCAGACTGGAGATATTGTTTATTTTTGTACCCTCAGTAATATAGATGGTTCAGCGGAGATTCATAAATAATAAATATAAATAAATATATACGGGACAAATTACACAGATTGAGTTAGCCTCGAAGTAAGTTCTACACTTGTGTTACTAACTCAACGATACTATTATTTATAATAAATACTTATACAGATAAACATCCAAGACCCAGGCCAATCAGAGAAAGTTCGTTTCTCATCATGCCCTGGCCGGGAATTGTACCTGGGACCTCCGACCACCTCCCGACCACAGACAAGCGCACTACCGCTGCGCCAAAGGCCACAGAGGCATTCATAAAGTTATACCTATATTGTTTTTAATCCATAATACTCTACCTGGTTACTAGCTCTCAACCTCCTGAGCGCCCTTCTTGCCTCTTCTTCCCACTGACGAGTTATCAGCAAATACCGGGGGGACTCGGGACATGCAGGCAGCAGAATCAGTTGCAAGATTGCTGGACAAATCGCTAAACCTGGAATTCAATTGATTGGTACATCATCTAGGTATACACGTAGGCGGAACAAGTATAGGAGGAAGATGACATCATGTGATTGGATATAATGTTCTCTACAAGATAATTTAATGCAACTGGATATCTAGGAATTGCACAAACGAAGGTGTTTTCCTTGTGCATCCTTGTTTAAAAGTAGTCATGATATCATTTGCGATCAGATGCGATCTTTCCTGCTATTGTATTTATATGGTCCTTAAATATTAAATTGCCGTTTAGTATAGGAGAAACAAAATGTCGAATATTTTTTAATATAATAAATTTATATAAACAAGCAAAGAACCATTATTATCTATGTACTTTTACCATCTCGTTGGTAGTTCATGGAACCCTTTACTTTAAAAACCATTCGGACGAAAATCAATATAATCTTTGAAGGCGGTTTGGACTCCCCAAGTTTGTAAGCTTATCCCTTAGTCGCCTTTTACGACATCCATGGGAAAGAGATGTAGTGGTCCTATTCTTTTTTGTATTGGTCCCGGGAACCACACGGCACATGGTTCATAAGAACTCTTTAAAAATCCATTCGGTAATATTTGTGTTTATTTGTAACATACAAAGTATATGTGGCGACGCATAAGTAGTTACCAAGTAAAATGGGCCACCCCTCATCAGTCCCAAGGATCTGCTCGATCCCCAAGACCTGGGAGAGCAGCAGCCCCACGGTCACAGCCAGCTGGTTCACGGTGCCCAGTCCACCGCGCAGGTTGAGAGGTGCAATCTCCGATATGTACATTGGCACTAGTGATGTATTCAGACCTGAAGACAGAATTATATGTCAAAGAAATGATTGAGAAGAAGAATTTACAGAAGGTAGATCACCTTCCGTAACAGAGGCTAAAATAACTGAATTCTTGGATTGTCATAATTTCTGGAAGAAATCGGCGCAAACACCAGAATAATGATAATGAAACAGTAAGACTAAAGTAACTGAATTCTTGGATTGTGACCTCATAATTTCTGGAAGAAATCAGCGCAAACACCAGAATAATGGTATTGAAACAGTAAGACTAAAGTAACTGAATTCTTGGATTGTGACCTCATAATTTCTGGAAGAAATCGGCGCAAACACCAGAATAATGATAATGAAACAGAACACAACAAACAGGAAACAGATAAAACTATTACCGCAGTTGACTCCAATGATGAACCTTCCGAAAATAAGCAGCTCGTAGCAGTGTGAGATCTTGGTGAAGCCCATGAGACTAGCGCCGCTGATGCCGAGGATGTTGTTGAGCAATAAACCGCCTTTCCTGGTTTGGGCATGGATGAAAATTTAATATCGATATCACGAATACAAATCATCAATTCTATTTAAGCTGCTGCGTCATAGTGACAAAATGCAACGACTTTACTTGGATAAGTCGTCTATATAAAACGAAATGATAATTTCTCCGAATGCCACCTGGTTTACAGATTATTAATTTAAGCAGCTATATTTAATAATCTTAATAAAGATTAAGATTATTAAATATAGCTGCTGGATTAATTCTATGTGTATAGGTACCAGAGGCTCAAATCTTTTTGAAAAACAGTTGCCGATCGCAATTAGTTTGAGCAAAATTGACACATTTAAATCATAAATTAAGGAAATTGTACTTTGGATACAAGTATTTGGATACACATCATTTAAATCTAATTATAACTACTACTGCCTCCAAAGCGCATGTGTAGAAGAAGCGGCGGAACAAACTACACTGCAACATTTTCACCGGCCGTCAATTTACAAATATAGAATCTCTTAAATCTAAATCGTGGACGAATGCACATCTTCTATATTTTGACAATATTTTGATGGATACAATTTGTAATTTAGTTTACCTGCCAAACCGATTCGCGATCATGCCACCAGAGAATCCTCCCAGCATGCCGCCGATGGCAAATATGCTGACTGCGATGGAGTACAGACGGTTTACGGTGTCATCGTGAAGGTCCATGCCGTATCGGTTCTTGTAAACGTCTTTCATGAAGTTTGCGATATTCTGTTTGAAAGAACAGAAGATATACTTAAGATCAATACCATTATTACAAATGCGATAGGTGTAATATCTTTTAAGCTGTCACGGCCAAATGGCTGGTCAGATTTTTATGAAATTATCCATGATGGTAGTGCAAGACCCGAAATTACACCTTACATTTTTCACAGGTGAAATAGCAAATTTTGTAATATCTGTATTATTACTGAACAATTTTTGCCCGTTTTCTCTCCAATTTATCTCTTTTTTTCCATTGCCTTCACTCGCGTTAAATTTACTGCCGAAGATCTCACAGGAGCATTACTTTCTTCTAAATTCTTTTTTGGATTTAAAGTCTGCCTTTCTATTTATACTAAAACTTAATTTTAAATTCAATAATTATAATTATATGTAATTAAAATTTTAATAAGATCGTAGAGATGATGTCCGCGAATAGGCATTTTTGTGCAGCTGTCGAAGCGAATCCAAGGTTCTCCTTAGGGAACACGCAACCATGGTGATGATGGACGCCACTTACTTTGCCAGGAGCGTTGATGACACCAGTGTTGTAACCGAACTGCAGCATGCCGAGCACAGCAGCCAAGATGGCGTAGGATAAGAAGAAGGTAAGACCCTGGAACAAACATATTCGGATCATGTCCACATTGTGGTTGGTTCTATAAAGTGTTTTTGTGGTTTCCGGCAAGTTTGAATAGAACCTCGATATCTTTCCCATAGATTTCGTTAAAGGCGATAAAGGGATATTTGAATATCAATTCTATCATACAGCTGACCGTGGTTTACCAGTTCATGTTATTATATTTCAACTAGATCGGTTTCTGTTATCCTAAACTTTCATTCACATTATTTATATTGGCATTAAAAAGTTTAAAGTAACTATTTCTAGATTTATTTTCTTAAAATAAACAAGTTGTTTTAAATACGTCTGTTGAGGTTACTTGATGTTGTGAACGGAGAGATATGATTACAACATTGTAACAATGGAGCAGAGAGTGCCGTGTGGTTCCCGGCACCAATACAAAAAAGAATAGGACTACTCCATCTCTTTCCCATGGATGTCGTAAAAGGCGACTAAGGGATAGGCTTGTAAACTTAGGATTCTTCTTTTAGGCGATGGGCTAGCAACCTGTCACTATTTGAATCTCAATTCTATCACTAAGCCAAATAGCTGAACGTGGTCATTTATTCTCCAAGTCTGTTGGCACTGTCTACCCCGCATGGGATATGGACGTGACCATATGTATGTATGTATGTATATATAACAATGGAGCCACCTATCTATTTAGCCTACACTAGCCCAATGCTAGAACTGGGTCATTTGCCACCACTTTTTCCCTGACCCTGTGCCAGACCAATCCAGTATCTTCTTCTTTCTGGCTTTAGTCCCGGTTGCATCTTCACCACTCTGGAGAGGAGCCCGGGGTATGCCTTTGACCATGGATCCTGGATTGGGTGAGTCAGGTTTTAACACGAAGCGACTCCCGTCTGATCATTGCAACCTTTACAGGGAAACCTAACCCGTATTGGATCGATCATGGTTACATCCAGATGCCTGAATGTGCAGGTTTCCACACGACGTTTTCCCTCACCGTAACAACATCGGTTAGTATTCAAACTAATGTACATTACTTCGAATAAAGTCATCGGTACATGACCAAGCTTGGAATCGAACCTGTACTTTTCTGCGCATCATTCTAACCGCGAAACATCCCGATTCGACCACCAACGCTATCAATCACATACATACATATGGTCACGTCTATATCCCTTGCGGGGTAGACAGAGCCAACAGACTTGAAAAGACTGAATGGCCACGTTCAGCTATTTGGCTTGATGATAGAATTGAGATTCAAATAGTGACAGGTAGCCCATCGCCTAAAACAGAAGACCCAAGTTTGTAAGCCTATTCCTTAGTCGCCTTTTACGACATCCATGGGAAAGAGACGGAGTGGTCCTATTCTTTTTTGTATTGGTGCCGGGAACTACACGGCACTCAATCCAGTATCTTCTATCAATCACAATACAGTATCTTCCCTAACTATAACTATCTTTTATCCTTTATCGCAAGTTGAACTGAAACAGAGAAAGAGGTAGTCTCTGCCTACCCCTCCGAGAAAGAGGCGTGAGTTTATGTATGTATGTATGTATGAACTGAAACATTCTTACAACCAATCCCATCTTAACCTAGGTCTTAATAGCGTCTCTAGTATTCAGACGCGTGTCCATGCCGTTGTTGAGAGCATAATCCGTTCGTGAATGGAGCGCCTTTGTATCTCAAAGCCAGAGATTTTAAAATACACGAAGCGATCGCTTTTGTCCTCGTGAATTTCTTTGAACAGCTGTTTAAGAATCCCCTTTACCAGCAAAATTTTATACAAACGATGTTTCGCTTTCGTCTTGAATGTTTATCTACATACATATAATCACGTCTATATCCCTTGACAGAGCCGAACTGTCTTGAAAAATCTGATAGGCCACGTTCAGCTGTTTGGCTTAAGGATAGAATTGAAATTCAAATAGTGACACGTTGTTAGCCCATCCCCTTAAAAAAGAATCTTGTAAGCCTATTCCTTACTCGCCTTTTACGACATCCATGGGAAAGAGATGGAGTGGTCCTATTCTTTTTTGTATTGGTGCCTTGAACCACACGGCACCAATACAAAAAAGAAAGCACGTTATGAATAACTTGGTATCTATAGAGTATATATAGAGTTTGCAAAATGTAGAGGCCGCTGTTAACTTTAAATACAATCTCTCTTGGTAACATGCAAGCCGGTCACATCACGGCACAGATTGCCATGTTATCGCATCTACATATTTACATGTTTCTTTTCAAGGACGTTTCGTCATAAAGCGCTTTTCTTTATGATGTAATTTTTGATTTGAATTTCGTAGGAACGTAACGTGTATCATACAATCGAAAGTTTATTAAGATTGTTCTTAAACGCAAAATGTGCTACGGATTTTGATGAAATTAAGTTGGTACACAAAACTAATGTTGAGGATGAATGAAAACAGGTTGCCTTAGCAGATATACAAGGAGAGTGTGGAGGGAAAGGTCGGAGTGGGAAGACCTAGACGAACGTATCTTGATCAAATTAAGGACGTCCTGGTAAAGGGTCAGGTCAAAAGTACCCGAAACCGCCGAGCTAGTTATGAAGTTACGAAGAGAGTTATGAATGTGGATGAAGCGAAGGAAGTAAGCAGAGATCGTGGCAAGTGGAAAGAGGTAGTCTCTGCCTACCCCTCCGGGAAAGAGGCGTGATTTTATGTATGTATGTAAGTAAGTACACCAAAGTCTTCCCTATCTCCCTCAGCAAGCCCTCGGGCTTACGTTATGCGCGCGCGCACAGGCCCCGGATCTTCGCTCATTTGGTCAGCTTCAGCTCCCCAACTTAAGTAGCTAACTTCCTCTATCCTCAGGCGGCCAATTCCTACTAACTCACGTCCCTACTCTCGTTCTCTAAAAATTTATAGGTCTAGAAAAAGGGCAAGCAAGAATTTGCTTTTACAGCGTCTCTTATCCTGCTCCTGCTAGATACCTCTTAGGTTACCTCTTACCTTTCTGCCAAGGTCTTCCTTGCCTCCCGCTTCGCCGGCTGAGGACGCTACAAAATTCCGAATCTCCTCTTTTGGACTCATTGGCTCTCACCAAGTTAAGTAGCTCGCTGTCATCAGGCGGCTTCTTGCTAAATCTCATTTCTTACGCTAAACTCCCGCCCCTACGCTTGCTTTAAACACTATTGTTTTCTTCCAAAGATTATAGAGCTACAGCTTCTCTAACACTTGCACCTGCTAGATACCTCTTGGAAACCTTGATGTTAGCTAACCTAATGGCAAGAACGAACCTGCTCCAACAGCCGCAGTTTCCGCCTCTGCGAGTGCTCCTCCAGCCGGTCCACGTACTCCCGCAGCTCCTCGATCTCCTCCTTCACCTACTGTATCCAGTCCCTGCTTGATGTCCGTGCAAAACCGGGGCGGGTCGCTAGTTAATTTGTAGACGCTGCCAAGGTCTTCCTTGCCTCCCGTTTCGCCGGCTGAAGACGCTACAAAATTCCGAATCTCCTCTTTGGACTCATTGGCTCTCACCAAGTTAAGTAGCTCGCTGTCATCAGATGGCTTCTTGTTAAATCTTCTTGGTTAATTTTCTTCCAAAAATTATAGACCTACAGCTTCTCTAACACTTGCACCTGCTAGATACCTCTTGGAAACCTTGATGTTAGCTAACCTAATGGCAAGAACGAACCTGCTCCAACAGCCGCAGTTTCCGCCTCTGCGAGTGCTCCTCCAGCCGGTCCACGTACTCCCGCAGCTCCTCGACCTCCTCCTTCACCTACTGTATCCAGTCCCTGCTTGATGTCCGTGCAAAACCGGGGCGGGTCGCTAGTTAATATGCGGCTGCTGCCAAGGTCTTCCTTGCCTTCCGCTTCGCCGGCTGAAGACGCTACAAAATTCCAGATCTCTCTTTTGGACTCATTGGCTCTCACCAAGTTAAGTAGCTCGCTGTCATCAGGCGGCTTCCTGGTAAATCGTCTTGGTAAGTTTTCTTCCAAAGATTATAGACCTACAGCTTCTCTAACACTTGCTCCTGCTAGATACCTCTTGGAAACCTTGAAGTTAGTTAACTTAATGGCAAGAACGAACCTGCTCCAACAGGCGCAGTTTCCGCCTCTGCGAGTGCTCCTCCAGCCGGTCCACGTACTCCCGCAGCTCCTCGATCTCCTCCTTCACCTGCTGCACCGTGTCCAGCTCCTGCTTGATGGCCACCATGTCCCGTTTCACCTGGGGGGGATACAGCAGTTGATAATTGTGGAGTTAACTATGCTATAGTGATCTGTTATTATTACCGAAAATTACATTCATGAAAAGAGTTATGAATGTGGATGAAGCGAAGGAAGTATGCAGAGATCGTGGCAAGTGGAAAGAGGTAGTCTCTGGCTACTCCTCCGAGAAAGAGGCGTGATTTTATGTATTTATGTATGTACATTCATGATTTCAGTTAATCGTTGTTGGTAAGACCTTAAGTAAAATTAATCTAATTAAAATTTAACTAGACTGTAGAAAAAAGTTCATACATACATACATATTGTCACGTCTATATCCCCTGCGGGGTAGACAGAGCCAACAGTCTTTAAAAGAATGATAGGCCAGGTACCGGCTTAATGATAGGATTGAGATTCAAATAGTGACAGGTTGGTAGTCTGTCGCCTAAAAGAACAATCCCAAGTTTATAAGCCTATCCCTTAGTCGCCTTTTACCACATCCATGGAAAAGAGTTGGAGTGGTCCTATTCTTTGTTTCTAATGGTGCCTTAAACCACACGGCACTCGATAAACACAAAACCAATCAGTGATAAATTAAACAAATACCATCATATCGTCGGTAATAAAGCTCTAATAAAATAAATGCCCATTCTATCCTCGCGCTGAGCTGAACAAACAAATTCTACAATTCATAATAGTCATCAGATATAGACTCGATGATCCGAGCGATCGCGCCGAAGACACGTCCACTGTAATCCCAAAGGATATAATTGATACAGAAATGGGCTATGAAACGCTGTAATTATTATCTGTGGGGATTAAATTTTATCTAAGTATATATAAAAGGAATTATTGACGGTCTCATAAGATAGCTAAACTATGTTTTATTTCCAAAGTTATTAATATATAAAATATAGTAATTATTGTGCTCTGTGGTTTTATGTGGCACCATTACAAGCTGAGAGTGGCCTATCAGTCTTTTTAAGACTGGTGTCTCTGTCTACCCCGCTAGGGATATAGACGTGATCATATGTATATCTATATGTATTATTAAAAACTGTTTAGTTTTCTATGTGTTAAAACTCTATTTATGTGATTTTATGAGTAGTCGAAATAATAATTCTGACTTCAAAAGTCTAATTTTAATATTTAAGCTTTCTTTGTCGTTAACTTTTCCCACTATTTACTTGAGGTCGGCACAGTAAGTATGTTAGTTCTTTTTTCAATTGCATCTGTCAATTGTCAACACACTAATGGTCACTTCTTTTACTCATACTTTCCTTAACACCGCCCATCATTCATAGCTGTCGGTATTTTAGTATCAAATGGGAAAAATGGGAAATCAATTAGCAAACCAAAGTAATACCTACGAGTTTAAACAAAACAACTAAGTTAATAAATAAAATATATACGGGACAAATTACACTGATTGAGTTAGCCTCGAAGTAAGTCCGAAACTTGTGTTACGAGATACTAACTCAACGGTACTATATTTTATAATAAATACTTATATAGATAAACATCCAAGACCCAGGACAATCAGAGAAAGTTCGTTTCTCATCATGCCCTGGCCGAGATTCGAACCCGGGACCTCCGGTGTCACAGACAAGCTCACTACCGCTGCGTCACAGAGGGGGTCTAAGTATTTCGAAAAAAAAAATCAAGTAGTAGGTAGTATCCTTGCGCTTCGCTCGGCACGTCTTGGTGGGCGGCAAATAAAACTACACAGTGTTCCTCAACATTTATAAAATTTCATATTAATCCAACGTTAAATTTAAAAAAGAAATACTACGGTACCTACATGAAAAGAAGTCCTTAACGTCTACCGTGCGATCTTACGGATTTATAAAATTTCCTACGTTAGAAAACAGTAAGCTTCGAGTGAAAGCTCGTTGAAAATAACGAGGAAAATATTCAAGAGACACATGTCGATGCTTCGGCGCGCTTTCAGATTTTAAAACCTAATCATTATATTTGATGGATATAACAAGACTCCAGTTGTATCATGGTGCATATATACATACATATAATCACTTGCCTTTATAATCTATTCCTTGCGGGGTAGACAGAGACAGCAGTCTTGAAAATACTGATACGCCACGTTCGGCTGTTTGGCTTAATGATAGAATTGAGATTCAAATAGTGACAGGTTGCTAGCCTGTCGCCTATAAGAAGAATCCCAAGTTTGTAAGCATATCCCTTAGTCGCCTTTTACGACATCCATGGGAAAGAGATGGAGTGGTCCCATTCTTTCTTCCAATGGTGCCGGGAACCACACGGCACGGCATAAGGTAATAAGTACACAAATACATCTGATCATAGTATGCTTACGATACGATCACTAGAAAATTCGATTTCACAGACTCATTTACACGCCACTGTACATATTGCATCAACGTCGAAACTCCAATGACGAACTGCGGTACTGAGACATAGATAAAAATAGACACCGCCAGTGAATATACATGCGAGGTCATAGGAACATGTGAAGGTCTATCATTTAAAGCTTGTTATAACTGAGTCATTAACATTAATAAAATTATTGTTACAGTTTAAAGTCAAGCTTGCTAATTAAGTATATGGAGAAAGACAATTTATTTATGATATATACATATATATAAATAATTTAAATTAAATATTAGGACTATGAACCCATCTGCTTTTAATAGCATTCTGGATTCTGGGATTTCCTTTTATATTTTGGTTGACTGGAAGAAATCCCGATTGGGATAAGTACGCCATTGTACATATTCTTCTATATCCAATGACTGTTTTCTATTTTTTTTACATTCCTTTTATGTGCAATAAATAGTTGACAAACAAACATTAAATTAACAATTAAAAACAGCAGTTTTAATTAAAATTGTTTAGATTAGGCAAAACAACAGTTATTTCTTTCTCCTTGACTCAACACTAACCATTTTAAAATTTTTACAATAATTTTGAGGAGTAAATCCGCTGTGTCTAGCTACCACTATGTCTATGGACCCTATTAGTTTCCGGCCTCAATACAGCCGGTTCAATGACGTATAGCTGTTACAAAGTTGACACAACCGCGTTCCCGCCGTGCTGACGGACATAAGGGGCGCGGCGAGCGTTTCAGGGGTGTTGCATTGAAATCAAATCGATCAAGTTACATACATACATACAATCACGTCTATATCATTTGCGGGGGTGGACAGAGCCAACAGTGTGGAAAAAACTGATAGGCCACGCTCAGCTGTTTAGCTTGATGATAGAACTAATTGAGATTCAAATAGTGACAGGTAGTGACAGGAAAATACATAGATTATTTTCATATATATATAAAAACAAAGAATAGGACTACTCCCATCTCTTTACCGTTGATGTCGTAAAAGCCGACTAAGGATAGACTTAATTAACATGGGATTCTTCTTTTAGGCGATGGGCTAACAACCTGTCACTATTTGAATCTCAATTCTATCATTAAGCCGAACACTGCTGAACGTGGCCGTTCAGTCTTTTCAAGACTGTTGGCTCTGTCTACCCCGCAAGAGATATAGACGTGACATGTGACTTTATATTTATATTATTATAAAATACAGTATCGTAGAGTTAGTATCTCGTAACACAAGTCTCGATCTTACTTCGAGGCTAACACAATCCGTGTAATTTGTCCTGTGCATATATATATATATATATATATATTAGATTTTTTTATTCATTGTCCTTTTTTTTATTTTTTATATATAAAGTTCCAATGTTATGCACTTTTAAATAATAATATGTTACGGGAAATATATAACAACAAATGCAACTAAAACTCCACTGTTCCTGTCCAATCTACTAATTTAGAACTTAAAATTTTTGCGTTAAAACAATAACATACATTAAATACAATCGAGTCTTGCGATCGTCACTTTTCTATTTTCGTTCTATTTCATTTGAATTCTTATCGTTGGCCAGTGACAGTGACAATAAAAAGTTTGCTTATTTCCAAGGCACAATTAAAGAAAAAAAAATTATCGTTGGCCAGTTAGTGACAATAAAAAGTTTGCTTATTTCCACAGACTGTTGAAGCAAAAAAAAAAAAAACAAAAAATTAAAATAAATAATACTGACCTCGGAGACCTCGCTCTGGCACGACTCCACGCTCTTGGTAAGCTCCTGGAGTTGTGTGCGGATCTCGCAGAGCGCGACCGTCGTCTCCAATTGGCGGTCTCCCCGCTGCAGGTCGTCCAACTTCGCTGATAGATTCATACTCATCACGCTGACCTGTCTCTGAAGACTGCCACAAAACAACGCGACATCAGTACTACTGAAGAGAGAAATGGTTGCTTAAGTATGTATGTTGCTACAATAATTTTCAGGTCATGGATAGAGTTTTTTTTTTAAATGACTAGCTGTCCCGGCAAACGTTGTTTTGCCATATAAATAATTTTTAAGTAATTTCTAGTTAAAAAAAATGTTAAAGATGGACAATCCTTATCACTAAGAGGTATGAAAAATAGATGTTGGCCGATTCTCAGACCTACTCAATATTCTCACAAAAAATTACAATGTTTTTTTTATATAACATTAAACTCATCATGGTAACCGGTATTTGAAGATTATAAGTCTTTTTTTTTTGGTGAGCTTTTTTATTATGTGTTATCGCTAAAATGCTAATAGTAGCTACAACCAGTTTTACATCGACAACGACCCATTATTAGGAGTTACAATAACGTAGACACAAAGTTATCACCCGTCTAAATGTAGTTGAAATCCCGATCCCGATCTATAATAAAGTGCTTCGAGAGACACCTAAGTACCTTCAACTTATATTTAGATTTCCATATTTCAACACGTCTGCTTTGTCCATATCGTGTGCCTTGATTTAATACATCGAATCGCATTATGAATCGATTAAAAATACATGGAGGAAATGTGAGTCTAGACTGATTAATTTTTAATCTTCTTCAGAATGTTCTGTGATAAATTAGTGCCGGAGACTGCGCCGTGAAGGCGTGTATTAATTCTATATATGTATTTGTGTCTAGAAGCCATTTTGGTATTCGCAAGTTTTTTTTTTAGTTTTCCCCTGGAAGTTACTCCACACCCAGGGGGTGTTTATTGCCAGTATTCTCTAACATTATCAGAGGCATTTTAAAACAATTTTCTTTGCATATAATATGTGAAAAAAAAAACTATAACTTAACTTACTACTATACTTAGTCTGCTTTTAAGGAAGGTACTTAAATAACATTCTTTCATTTTTAAGCTGTTTGTTTATTTCGATAAAATATAATTCATTAGGTACTTAGGGGAAATTCTCTGAAAGTATTTATAAGTTGAGGACAATGTAACGAGCAAATACCTGACAAAATAAAAATAAGACTTTCCTTATATTCAAATTGAACAACAGTATGATTAGAGATTTCCCAATTTATATGGGCGGTGGCGGCACATTTTTATTATAATTGAGGAAAATTGTTCAGTTATTTAAATGGTACTTCTTTGACTTACAAAGACGTTAAATATCAAATTAAAAATCATTTCCTTATTCGTTTTCATCACATTTTTTTTTAAATATACAGGAAAGGTTATTAAAATATAAAACACGGTGAAATGAGAGTCGGATTCGAAACATTATGGTTCCGTACCAGCGCTTGCGTTGCTTTCTTTGATGAGTTCTTGTTAGATCGTGTTCCCGGGCTCGATTCCCGGCCAGGGCATGATGAGAGAAGAACTTTTTCTGATTGTTCTGGGTTATCTATATATAAGTATTTATTATAAAATATAGTATTGTTGAGTTAGTATCTCGTAACAAAAGTCTCGAACTTACTTCGAGGCTAACTCTATCTGTGTAATTAGTCCCGTATATATTTATTTATGGATGAAGCGAAGAGAAGCGAAGTATGCAGAGATCGTGGCAAGTGGAAAGAGGTAGTCTCTGCCTACCCCTCAGGGGAAGAGGCGTGATATTATGTATGTATGTATGGATATTTATTTATTTATGTATGTATAACTCTATTTCTGGATATGCCCATGAGATGAACAGACATTTTGGAAGTTTCCAACTCAGAACGTCTGCGGGGCGATGCATATTTGAATGGGTGGATGCAGTTACAGTTTGGGGAGATCTGGCCAAAGGCTGTAGGAATTAATTTGACTAGGCGGGAAATACTCAGGAGTGTACTTAGTAGATGAAGGCTGTAAAATTAATGAAATAAACTCGGGCTTATTAATTAATTAATTAATGTTTTGAATGAAATATATGTACATTAAGTAATAAAACATTTCTATTCTGAGTTTTCGATAGTTGTGTGGTTGACGTTGTTGAAGAAAATGCTTTAGTGCAGATTGTTACCGCTTCTTCTAATTAATTAATGTTTTGAATGAAATATACATACATGAAGTAATAAAACATTTATATTCTAAGTTTGGATAGTTGTTGTGAAAATGCTGCAGTACAGTTTGTTACCGCTTCTTCTTCACTTGCGCTTTGGAAGCGGCAGTAAATTTAGTTTTAAGTAGATACGACTAATTTATTTGAGGTCAACCAATGTTGTGAAACAAAAAGTTATGACAATTATTAAGTGATGTTGAAGTGTCCCATAATAATGAATTCTTAATAGTTTAGAATTTGAATTTAAAAAATAAATTAGAAATATTTAATATTTCTTAGTACCAAGCTATATTTAAGTATACATTATTAAATAAAAAAAATATTCGAATTTATATTTTTTGTTAAGATTCTTAAAAAGGAGGTACTTCTCTCAAGCAACTGCATAATATCTGATTATAATGTACTCGTATGTTTCATTAATTCATTCATTTTCATTCATATAGTCACGTCTATATCCCTTGCGGGGTAGACAGAGCCAACAGGCTTGAAGAGACTGATAGGCCACGTTCAGCTGCTTAGCTTTAGATAGAATTAAGGTTCAAATAGTAACAGGTTGCTAGCCCATCGCCTAAAGCAAGAATCCCAAGTTCATAAGCCTATCCCTTAGTCGCCTCTTACGACATCCATGGGAACTGAGATGGAGTGGTCCCATTCTTTTTTTATATCGCTGCCGGGAACCACACGGCAAATTTTGGCATTAGTACTTACAAATTCAGAATTCCACTGAAATTACATCGGTCATATAAGTTAAAAAATATCGTCCGCCTATCGCTCACACGGTGAAATGTGAAAAAAAAATGAACAGGAATCAGTTAAAATTAAACGTTTCGTGTTTTCACCAAAACGAAAAGTCAATTTAATTAAAAACGAGATATCCAAATAATTCTGGGGCATTGTGTTTTCTACCTACATAGGTAGGTACGATTGGTATTAAAATGATGCATGTGTATTGTCGAATGCCCCCAATACGAATTAACAGGACGCTTGTATCAGCCTGATTAATTGTATAGCTTTAAACCACAGCACATTCATTATTTTATCGTATCTGATGAATTGAACTATTCCAATTCCGTCGAGTGCTCGGGAAGCCATATTGATTCTCTGATATGAAACTAATATCGTTAATGCCGTGTGGTTCCCGGCACCAATGCAAAAAAGAATAGGACCACTCCATCTCTTTCCCATGGATGTCGTAAAAGGTGACTAACTTGGGATTCTTTTTTAATTTCAATTCTATCATCAAGCCAAATAGCTGAATGTGGCCATTCATTCTTTTCAAGACTGTAGGCTCTGTCTACCCCGCAAGGGATATAAACGTGACCATATGTATGTATGTGTGTATTGTTAATGAGACTGTCTGTTTTTCTGTCTGTTAATGTACTGTCATGACTGAACTATAAAATAATTTATGCAATGTAGGTTGGAGATATTACAAGACCTAAGGTGAGAGTTTTAGGGAAACAAATTATGAGGTTTACCTTTAGGTAGTATGTACAAATTAGGCAATTTTTACTTAACTGTCAATTTTATTTTAGGATTTGCAGAGATTGTTAGAAAAGTTATTAATTTATTATTATTTCAAATCATTCTTTCGTTATTTTTTATCTTACATTAATGAATAGACATCGTCTAGATAAAAAATTCAACAAATGTAAATATCTTTCAATAAATTATAATTTGCCGAAGTTATGAAATATGTAGATTAATAATATAGATACAATAATTCTGAAAATAATACTTAATTATACTTATGTAATTACTTACATATATTAAATAGAAGATATTTATCGATCATGTTGTGTAAATACATTTACATATATATAAACTCACGCTCACAACATACAACTAGACACAAGTATACAATATACACACAAAAACTCGTTTTGAAGAGCTTTAAAAAATAAATTATCATAAAATTTTAATTCTACTTAAGTGAAAATCAAAGAGTGATACATAAAAATACTTATAAAACTTACACATGTCTAAAATATTCAACAATAACTTTGATAAATACTAAAGAAATAAGAAGGAAAGAAAACTACATAAGGTGCTGACATTAATGATAAACGTTTGCGTTATAATGATTCATATATACTTATGGTATGTTCAAGAAGAATTGTTGATGAAGTGAACGGTGAACTTCGAATTGTGAATTTAATTAAAAAAATAGCGAAGCAAGTGATAATCAGTGATTCGTTTTGCGAAATGCCGCCGGAAATCCGCATACGCTTGCTCGCTCGCGGTGAAACAAATTTGACAGGAAAATGACCGGGAACATATTATTTTATTTTCATATTACAAAACAAAAACTGTTTTCAGCGACTCACAAATGGTTGTAGCTTTTAATAAATACATTGTGAATCGAGACACTAACATCCTGTCATTTTCCGGTTTTCGAAAATATTATTTGAATATCTTTTCATTCTTTCATTAATAAGAGGAGTGCTTTAGTATTTAAATTTGCATTTTGCAAACTTCAATGTCAGTTTATGATTTTCTTTTTTTAAATTTGACAGTTCATGTTTTCCCGCAAAGCCCGACTTGACCGTATTCTTGTAATGACAAAAGCATCAATTCCTTTGGAATATTAAAAAAAAAGAACATGTCTAATAAACTATATAAAACACATTACTATCACACACATGCGAGCAACCACTTGCTTTCCGCCTACGAATGAGAAATTCAAAGTGTCGATTTCCAACACAGTGATGTGCAGAATCTAGACTGACGCCTAGACCCTGTTTCTCATGGCCATTGACGCTAACCACGGTGCTATGGTCCCATGTCATGGTAGAGGAGATAGTGAGGTGATCGGCCAACTTGCTAACTGAACGCATCATTATATCTGCAATACAAGATATTTCGGATGCCAAGCCAAAGTGAGAATGTTGATAGAGGTAGACACATTGACACACAGATCCTTTAACCGAATGCAAATGAAGCCAGTAATAAAGGCGGTAAGCTAGTCTTCGTCTTGCGCTAGGGTGTGGAACGTACCTAAGTAGAAGCTCCCTGAGTGTCGTCTCGTCCTCCTCCGTCGTCGCATATCGTGTCAGCTTGCCTCCGGCCTCCCTGGCCTCATGATCAGGTACCACTGTGTGAAAACTCCTTGTTTATTTTTTTTAAATCTACCCGCACAAAGTTTTACAGCGCGTCTTATTTCGACGGGATGACTTATATGTTTAATAACTGGATTGGCGCAGAGATTATCGTTAGTTTAGCTCGCAAGTATCGCGCCCTGGGTTGTTTGGAGATGATACCGAACCAATTTCAACACCGTATTGCCAATTAGCTTCAATGGCCACGATAAACGGGGTTTTTTAATCAATTTTGAAGGGCACTAAGCTAATCGCGAGTTTGGGTGACGTTAAAAACAACACAACTAAGATATAGTGGTATTCTGAACAAACCTGCTTCTGATGCTTGCTTGTGCTTGTGTGGATTATTGGACTTTTGATGATAATCCACACAAGTATCAAACCTGTATGTAATATAATTTACGATTCTATTAGCACCTTGTGTTAAATTTAAGATCTGTTAAATAGGACTGACATGTGTTTAAGACAAAAGTCCTTTATTTAAATAAAGATTAAAATAAAAAAAAAGATATAGTGCCGTAGCAACTACCCGCAATGTATGTACGTACATACACATCATCGTACAAATTCAGTCAGTGCAAACTCCACATGCATACTTATAGGAAAATTGAATTAGACTAAATGATCTATAAACAGAGTTCGTTATTAGGCAGATCGGGCTGAAATTTGGCACACAGTAATGCTGTTATAAGCGTTGGCCTGCGGAATTTCCAATATATCACGGCGAAGCTAGTCAGTTTGTCAAAGCGTAGATAACTACATTGCAGCTATGTGAATCAAAAGTTCGTCATAATCGTACTGTAGGTTAGGTATGGTCCAATTTTGTCCTAGTATAGAATTTATTTTTGATTTAGTTAAAAGATTTGTAATAAAATAAGTTATAATTTGCACCTAATACATATTATCACGTCTATTTCCCTTCGCGGGGTAGACAGAGCCAACAGTCTTGAAAAGACTGATAGGCCACGTTCATCTTTTTGGCTTAATGATTGAAATAGTGACAGGTTGCTAGCCCGTCGCCTAAAAGAAGACTGCCAAGTTTTTAAGCTTATCATTTACTCGCCTTTTACGACATCCATGGGAACAAGACAGAGTGGTCCTATTCTTTTTTTATATGGGTGCCGGGAACCACACGGCACCAATTTTCACCTAAACAGCATGCAAATAGTAATAATACTTAAACAATGTTATTAAAACAATAATTACGAAAACATAGCACAGATAAAAAATCTCGGTAAGAGAAAAATTTGTGATCGAATTACGGTTTGAAATTCAGAGTATCATGCGGTCCTATAAAGGATTCTTATTGGTCCGATAACGATAACAAGCCGGGAAAGAGATGAGAATAGATCATGGTTGTAGTCATAAATAAAAATTATTATTCATTTACTGACATTTACAAATACTAAGGCAAATAGGCTTGCATGCTTAAGAGGAGACTCCAATCACATCCTTTTTGTATAATTTGCTTTAAGAAATAAACAATTTTGAATTTGAATTTTGAATAAATGCAACTGCCTTATTCCAGTAAAACCGCACGGCGAGTGATTTGAATGAGAAGATATGATTCAAACGTTATCTAACTACTAATATTATGAATGCGACAGTTAGTTAGTATGTCAGTACGGATGTTTGTTACTCTTTCACGCAAAAACTACTGGACCGATTACGATGAATGATATGTAGGTAGCTGAAGACTCAGAGTAACACATAGGCTACTGTTTATCCCAGAGTTCCCGCAGGATTGATAGGTTTTTCATGCGGACGAAGTCATAGGCGGCCTTTAATTAATAATAAATTTCTGAGCGGGCCGGACGGAAAGAATAATTCGAAATGGAAACTGGAAAATAATAAGTGCTTCAGAGTAATTGAATTGTCTGACACAATAAGAATGACCTTTCAATTTAATGAAGGGAAAAGCTGTGTGATTATTAGGTTTTTAATCCTTTGTTGGCTGGCGACTGAGTTGTCTTACGGCAGAGGTTCTCAAACTTTATATTACACGTACTTTTATCAGGCTTTCGAGACCATCAATTGAAATACTGGTTTTTGATGAGCATATCGTAAAAAAGATATAGATTCGCGAGTGATGCCATAAGATTTGCTATATTAAACATTGAAATAGATGAAATAAATAAAAGTAATTTTATATTTGATTAAAAAGTTATTCATACTTTATTTTTTTTTATTCCTACACACGCCAAATACATTGTATAAAAACAACAAAATCTTAACTAGCAAATACATAAACAAATATCATTGGTGTGCTGCAATAATATACATACATACAAACCTACAATCACGTCTATATCCCTTGCGGGGTAGACAGAGCCAACAGTCTTGAAAAGACCACGAGAAGATAGGCCACGTTCAGCTTTTTGGCTATAAGTTTGTAGACAGGTTGCTAGCCCACCGCCTAAAAGAAGAATACCAAGTTTATAAGCCTACCCCTTAGTCGTCTTTTACGATCGGAAGTGGGGTACTTCTACTTCTGATCGAATGTACGTTGAACGTAGACGTACGTGTCCCACTTTGAGGAACACTGGCCTAACACAACAGGAATGACCTTTAATAAAAGAAGAAGCTATGTGATTATTTGGTTTTTAAATCCTTTTGCCGGCCGAGCTACGCAATTGTTCTAATAAAACTGACCTTTTAATTATTATCAAGGAAAAACGCCGCGATTATTTAGTTTAAAAATCCTTTGTTGAGTAATTGGTTTGTCTAGCACAAAGGGATGATGTTAAATTTATATTGTACAAGGAAGATATAATGATCATTATTAATTTATTTTATTCGAGACTTTCTTTAGTGTTATACAGGGTGTCTGGTGACTCGCGTTACAGTTTAGACCATAAAGAAGATCGAATTATTTTTCTGAAACATTCATTGAAAATTTTAAAGGTACCTATAGGCTTACAAACTTGGGATTCTTTTTTAGGCGATAGGTTGGTAACCTGTCACTATTTGAATCTCAATTCATCCTCAAGCTAAATAGCTAAGAACGTGGCCATTCAGTCTTTTCAGGACTGTTGGCTCTGCCTATCCCGCAAGGGATATAGACGTGACCATATGTATGTATGTACATATGTAGCCAATATACACAGTTCATGCGTAACATTTCCGATTGAATGTATGTACCTATGTATGTAATCAAATTTAGCGAGAACTCAATCAGATTACATCACGTACTAATTGTGATGCGAACCGTTTTAATCTAAATGTAATTAATATTCCTACGTTTAGTTAGTTAGCTGCAGTTCTGCCGGGGTAGAATCAAACTTGCATTAGGTACTTATTATACTAACGTTAGTCCCGGTTTTGTGTTCCCTCGGGAGCAAAACATGGTCCCTAAGCCAACTTGGTTCATACATACATACATACATATGGTCACGTCTATATCCCTTGCGGGGTAGACAGAGCCAACAGTCTCGAATAGACTGAATGGCCACGTTCAGCTATTGCTTGGTTCATGAACACGATTATCTCATCACCATCCGTGGGTCTGTCACTACCAACCTTCCGATTATCGTCGGCAAATCATGTTAGGAGAGCTGGTTTTACGTTTGGAGTTCGTGAAAGGCGGCTAAGGGATAGGCTTTGAAAATTGGAGTTTCTCTTGTGTAGGCGTTAGACTTTTGTTCGGTCGATATTAACCGAATATAAGTAAGGTGGTATTCTTAAGCAGTATACCTACTCTTGAAACTTCCTATGTTGTAAGTATCGAAGTACAGAGCTGTGGAGAGGGAAACACGTCTATATCCTTTGCGGGGTAGACAGAGCCAACAGTCTAGTAAAGATCGAAAGGCCACGTTCAGCTGTTTGGATTTATAATGGAATTGAGGTTTAAATAGTGACAGGTAGCTTAGCACATCGCCTTCAAGAAGAGTAAAGTGAGAATGGACTTTTTTTTTAATACTCATAGACTTTTTATATTGACTTGAACCTTATCTTTATTTTGCAAAACACGAAGGACTTAAATAGAGACCCGGGCATGAAATACAATATTTTGTTTGTTTGTTAATACTTTATTGTACATAACAAATTTTTAGTAGTACATAAAAAAATACATTAAAAATAATAATGCACAAGGGCGGACTTATCCCTGCGAGGAATCTCTTCCAGTCAACCAGAAAATTCAAAGAAACATATTAAGTTAAGAGATAGTACACTACTATAAAAAAATCATACATAAGTACAGCTTAAAGTTTTTGTATAAAAACTCGATAAATAAGAAATAAAGAATACTAATTCTTGCCGTGTGGTTCCCGGCATCAATAGAAAAAGAATAGGACCATCTCTCTCCCATGGATGTCGTAAAAGGCGACTAAGGGATTCTTCTTTTAGACGATGGGCTAGCAACCTATCACTATTTGAATCTCAATTCTATCTTAAAGCCAAATGGCTGAACGTGGCCTATCAGTCTTTATCAAGACTGTTGGCTCTGTCTACCCCGCAAGGGATATAACGTGATTATACGAGTATGTATGTATGTGAGGAATTCTACATGTAGCTTAGAATGAAATTGTAAAAAAATATATTCCAATGTCTTCATCTCGTTTATTCAGCATCCTAGACAAGTCTCCAGTTCTAAGACGTCTTTAACAATGTTAAAGTTAACGATATCTTATCTGAAACGAAGACTTGGCCGACGGGTAGTTAGATCCAGTCGATTATAAATTTAGTTCATTCATTTTGTACGTAATAAAAAAGGATTCCAGTTTCATTCACTGATATTTGTACAATTTTAACTATCAATATTATAAAGCTGAAGAGTTGGTTTGTTTGTTTGAACGCGCTAATCTCAGGAACTACTGGTTCGAATTGAAAAATTATTTTTGTGTTCAATAGACCATTTATCGAGGAAGGCTTTAGGCTGTATAACATCTCGCTGCGACTAAAAGAGAGGAGAGAAGTAATAATGGAAAATGTGAAAAATTTTCATCTGACTCTTTACCAGGACGTCCTTAATTTGATCAAGATACGTTCGTCTAGGTCTTCCCACTCCGACCTTTCTGCTTCACCGATATAGTGTGTAGAAGCCTTAAATTAATTGAGCAACATGTGAAATGATTTTTGAATTACGCTAGGTATTAGTTTAATTATTTATAGATGTGTTATAACAATGATTAAAATAAAAATAAAATATGCTGTGTATCTGTCAAACAGATGAACACTTATTATAACGATAATTAAGATTTTGAAATGATGCGAGAAAGACTATGTTATCTACCATAAAAGAAAGAATATACATATATATTACATTACATAGATTTAATTGATACAATATGTACGAATATTTACTTGCAATATCTATTTGCTAAATGTGTATAGTGGAAAAAGAGAAGTATAATTTTCTTTTCAATTACATGCAAAATATAAAAAGCATTTAATATAAATTGAATTACTTACTTAATTAAAAAAATCCTTGTTTTAAATATTGTTACAAAATATGAATAATATAACAATCTTATTAAAATTTAACAGATAATTAATTAAATGTAAACCCATTTGTAGGTAAACATGGGTGATTATTCCTAATGTAAGATATTCCTTTGTTTTCCAAATTGGTATATGAGAAGTTAAAAAATACTAAGTTACTAAGATAAGACAAATGAACAGCTGGGATTTCTCTTTTGGCTAGATTTCGCGAATCACGATAGATTGATATGTGTCGATAAAGGTATAAATCTAACCGTGTACCAAATTTCAGCCAATTCCGTTAACTACAAAAAAGTGAGATAAAAAAACCGTCCAAACATAAAACAAGAGAACTTTTTAATTTTGTAATTCCCCTGGCAACATTCAGAATACAGGAGTTTTTAAAAAACCTTCTGAATCGAATATTTAAATTGTTTCTAATTGCATGCCAAGTTTTACTGAAGTCCGTTCAGCAATTTCCCCTTTTTGTAGATAGATGCCGTGTGGTTCCTGGCACCAATACAAAAAAGAATAGGACCACTCCAAATCTTTCCCATGGATATCGTAAAAGGCGAATAAGGGATATGGTTATAAACTTGGGATACTTTTTTTGCGATGGGCTAGTAACCTGTCATTATTTGAATCTTAATTCTTTCATTAAGCAAAATAGCTGAACGTGGCCTATCTATTCGAGACTGTTGGCTCTGTCGCCCCGCAAGGGATATGGATGCGACTGTGTGTGTTGATAAATGTGTCGGATCAAACCAATAATATCTAAGTATAAGTAGGTATATTAAAATGTTCGTAAATTTAGTTTAGAAGCTGCTAATAAGCATGTATAAGGTGAATAATGAAAGTCTAGTGAGCGCGCCCTTACAATTTTTGCTAGCCCGAATTTACATTGTAATTTTTATGTATGTTATAAATATAAGTATTTCTTCTATCTAAGCACAAAAACCAACTTAATGAAAATTCGTAAGTGCACGCTTACCCTAAATCAATGGTCACTTACGTGAAATTTGGTTGATGGCAGAGTGAAAGGGGTGGGGATTGCTGTTCTGCTCCACTTTTCAGAAAATTGTATCCGCTTTTATTCGATAAACTACTTGGATGATGTAAATGTTCAGAGTAAAAAAGAGGTTACCTGAAATTTGGTCCATGGTAGATTAGGGAGGGTGAGAGGGGGTCAAAATTGATGGGGGTGAAAAGTAAAACAACTTTCGTTGTTCTTGGGACTACTAAAATGAATTATCTGAAATTTCTCACTTATTCGTACAATTTTTATATTTGTCCAAATATTCGAAGATGGTAAAACTTGTTTCTTTTTAATGTTAAAGTTTAATATTAAATAGAAACTCCTGAATCTTTATCGATGGGAGAGTAAGAAGGGTTCAGAATTAAGGGGGTGAAAAGTAAAAAAGAAATTCTTTTTTCTATTGAGGTGGTAAGATAAAATAGAAGTTACCTGAAATTTGATCGATGGGAGAGTAAGGAGGGTGAGAGGGGTTCAAAATTAATGGGGGTGAAATTTTCTATTGATGTGGTAAGATAAAACGGACGTTACCTGAAATTTGGTCGATGGGTGAGTAAAGGGGGGGCTCCTCCCCACCTGCTTGTTGGTGCTCAAGCAGACGGTGACACGACTGTCTCATGAGCGCTCCTGACACTGTAGAAAAAAAAAAAACACAAGCATTAAAACAAATTATCTAAGTCATCTTCCTTCTTGCAATCGTCTTGATAAAATCCTCACCACTCTGGAGAGGTGTCTTGGGTTCCTGGATTGGGTGAGTAAGTTTTTTACACGAAGCTACTCCCGTCTGTCTTAATCTTAAGCCGAACAGCTGAACGCGGCCTGTCATTCTTTTTTAGGACTATTGGCTCTGTCTACCCTGCCAGCGATATAGACGTGACTATATGTATATATGTCTCCATCAAGGTTCAAGACGGGCACTTTAACCGTTTTACCACCGACGATCTCGGCTTCAAAGTTTGGGCTAGTTAATATTTGAAAAGACAGCACGAGTTCAAGTAACTATCGCGAGGAGGCTGATTCCGTAATTAGGGGGATGGGAATCTGGCCATCTCTTCCATATATCATAAACATAACATAACATTAAATCACGCCTCTTTCCCGGAGGGGTAGGCAGAGACTACATCTTTCCACTTGCCACGATCTCTGCATACTTCCTTCGCTTCATCCACATTCAAAACTCTCTTCATGCAAGCTCGGCGGTTTCGGGTACTCTCGACCTGACCCTTTACCAGGACGTCCTTAATTTGATCAAGATACGTTCGTCTAGGTCTTCCCACTCCGACCTTTATACATTCTTATATTATACAGAAAGGATCTGTATATTTTGTTTGTTCACGAAAAGACGTCTGGACCGATTTTGACGACATTTTGTACAATAGAGTAATTAATTATATATCTACTGTTTTATTCGAAATTCCCACGAGAGCGAAGCCCAGCGCTAAAGCTAGGATTCTATAAAAACGAAACATACATTAAAATCACCCGTATTTTTCGGTGGAGAATGCTATCCCAACTACGTATACCAATCTGTTCTGTCACTTGCCTTACCATTCGACGCTCCTTTCACACTTTTAGTTTCTTTACCGACTTCACTATAAGGAGGTTGTGTTATTTAACTTACCTTTATTCTAGTTATTGTCATTTGACTACAACCAACGGCATCTTAGTCGACGACATTGTGTCTGCAACAAACAAATAACTTTTTTATAAATAGGTATTTATATTTTATGATCTGTAAACATATTTAGACATTTCTACCGTAAAATAAATGCATGTATTTAAATAATATAAATTTATACGGAACTCGCTGTCGCATAGAAATTAAGAAAACAAAATTAAAAAAAAATTGACAATTGACGCGACTTGTCAGACTAAGACGAGTGATTTTAAGATTATAGATACGTGATTATCGTATTGTAATTTTAATTAAAACTTATACTATGTACATTTAAATTATATAATTTTTCCATTTATAATTCTTATTATGATATAACAATTCTTTTTTTTTTCATCTAAACTTTAATGCATATACAAAAGATGTTTAATAGTTGGACTTTAGGCATTCTTTACCGGTCGAACTTTTAGTTCAAACGAGATCATAATTAAATATAAAAAAGATATCATCGGAAAAGGATTTTTAATATTGTAAGATAAAAATATATTTATATAGAAATAATTTATACTTGTTAAAAAAATAATTTATACTTATTAAACTAATTACTTTTAAAATGGAGGCGAATTCCTTTGAATTTTTTTTCTTTAGCGGACACTTGAGCAGTTGTTTATTGTAATTACCTGACCTCAAACTCAATTCTTGATAGTGGTACTCTACTACGGAGGTCACAACCGGGACAATATGTCAAGACGCCCAGTCAGATAATAATTTTATTCATTCACATAATGTAACATACATTTTTATGGTTTTATTAATGAAGAAATTCAATGTTAATAATAGATACAACTTTTATTAAGTTTTTTAACTCCTACTAAATAGTATAAACAAATATTAATTATTTAATAATAAAAAAAAAACGTATTCTAAATTACAAACTAACAATATTATTTTAATATATAATATGTTAATAATAAATTTGAATCTTATTAGCAAAGTAATAATTAAAATTGATTAAGAAAACCTTTTTTATGTCAAAAAATTAATTATCAGAAAGCTTTTTAGATAATCAGGAAGGTATATTTATAACCCTTTCATCTAATTTTCTTCAATTTAATAAAGTAAACTGTTAATTTCATTAAATTAATTATCAGAAAGCTCTTTCGTAAAATTAATTATCTGAAAGTTAATTCATAAAATTGATAATTAAAAAAAAACCTTAATTTCGTAAAATTAATACAGTGATAAGTAAATTTTCTTTTCGCATTCACCTAAATCGAAACAGTTATTAGAAATTCAACGATGCACATACCGATTAACACTGATTTTCCACTAGTGACAATTTATTGGTCTGTAGAAATGGCAACACCAATTGAATACTGAATTCGCGGGTTGGGAATGATGAATTCAGACGACTATTCAGATCGGAGCGCGGGCCGCGACTGGCTATGCTCCGGATATCAGGAAAGGCGCGGGGGGAGGCGGTGGGAGGTTATATTGAAAGTGTACATTAGAATAGCGCCGTGTGGTTCCCGGCACCAAAAGAAAAAAGAACAGGACCACTCCATCTCTCTCCCATGGATGTCGTAATAGGCGACTGAGGGGTAGGCTTATAAACTTGGGATTCTTCTTTAAGGCGATGGGCTGTCACTATTTGAATCTCAATTCTATTTTAAAGCCAAATAGCTGAACGTGGCCTATCAGTCTTTTCAAGACTGTTGGCTTCGTCTACCCCGCAAGGGACATAGACGTGATTATATGTATACGTAATGTAATATGTACATTTGAAATTTTAAACTGAAACTGAAAGAGTTCGGGTTTCAGCTAGTTTGAACTTTTTTCTTTTTATTTGTTACCTTTTTTCTTCGCGCGAATTTTACTCGTCCGAGCCATTAAGGTTTTTTAAAACAGTTTGAACTAAAAAAAGTGCGCATTCGAGCTAGTTTGATTGGAGTTGCGAATTATTACTTTTCATTTTTCACCTGAAAATTCTCATAAAAATCAAAAGATTTTTATGAGAATTTTCAGGTGAAAATTATAATAAATGTTATTTAGAGTAAATTGAATATTGAAACTTCAGCCTGCTTTAATATACACACATTAGGTTCACTATATGTTATTAGTATGATGATATATGTTCCGAAATATAAGACATATATTCTAAATGCACTTGATGTTTTATCTTAAAATAAATATTTTTTCATTAAAAATAAAAGTCTTTTAATAAGTATAGATGTCGTTGTTACCAGTTTAATTTTATATATTTTTCACAAACGTTCTTTTCACACATACAGGGCAAAAGAGATAAAAGAAGGCATAAAAGTGATGGTCGAATTGAGAACCTCCTTCGTTTTTCAAGTTGGTTAGTAGTAATGCACAAAATTGATGCTAAAATCAAATTGTTGTTCATTTGTAATAACTTTATTGCAAAGAAATTCAAATACAGTCACAACAAATAGTACCTACATTCTTAGTAATAAAATAAATAAATCACTTGTAACGGCGGAATTATCCCATGAAGGGATCCATTCCAGTCAACCGGCAATTATTATAGATTCTCCGCAAACCCATGCCTGTGAAGCCTTAGATTTTGTTCTTCTTTAGTTTTCTTATTTTGTTATCTTTTTACTTCTAAACTTATAACAAGCGCTCTCGCTGAGCGCGGCCTATCAGCCTTTTCAACACTGTTGGCTCAGCCTACCCTGCAAGGGATATAGACGTGATTATATCTATGCACAAGCACGATCTATTTTTATAGGTTATTCACGGCGTAGCTGCCTTGCGCATGGTTGAAACTACTTTCAGTTCACGTGCTCGCTAGTAAAGATAGCATTAGTGCATAGGTCAGAGTTAATTTTGATAAGGTTTGTAATGACATTATATGGAGAGGTAAATATAGGCGCAAAGGCTTGTAGGTTGACTGATACAAATAGTCGATATATCCTATTAATATTTTATAAATGCGAAAGTTTGTATGTCAGTATGGATGTTTGTCACTCTTTCACGCAAAAACTAATGAAGCGATTACGATGAAATTTCGTATGTAGGTAGCTGAAGACCCAGAATAACATATAAGCTACTTTTTATCCCAGAGTTCCCGTGGGATTGATAGGATTTTAATGCGGACGAAGTCGCGGGCGGCCTCTAGTACATATTTATATCTGCTGCAATTATATATATATACATATATATAAACTTCTTTCCTGGAGGGGTAGGTAGAGAATAAGTAGGTACTTCTTCCCAATTCTACATGCCACGATCTCTGCATACTTCCTTCGCTTCAACCACATTCATAACTCTTTTCATGCGAGCTGGTCGGTTTCTGGTACTCTTGACCTGACCTTCCGCCAATCTGACCCCGATTTGATCAAGGTCACGTTCGTGAATCGTATAAACATTCTATAATGATAACTTTTAAACGAAAATTTTAACCAAAATGAGATATCGAAAGAAAAGAGTCGTGCGCAATTCCGACTCGCACTTACCCGCTTTTTTACTTGCCATATAAATACTGTACGCTTGACAGACGGTAGACAGTGGAAGGAAGTGAATAAATAAATAAATAAGCACACATATAAGGACAAATCTCACAGATTAACTCGGCCCCAATTCCCAGAGATAGTTTCCTAGTGTGACCACGGCTGAAACTCGACATACTGTATTATTTATAACTAGAGGCCGCCCGCGAGTTCGTCCGCATGGAAACAGTATCTATCCCGCTGGAATTCCGGGATAAGTAGCCTATGTGTTATACCGGGTCTTCAGCTACCTACATACCAAATTTAATCGTTATCGGTTCAGTAGCTTTTGCGTGAAAGAGTAACAAACATCCATACTGACATACTAACAAACTTTCGAATTTATAATAGACTAGAGGCCGCCCGCGACTTCGTCCGCATGGAAACCCTATCAATCCCGCGGGAACTCTGGGATAAAAAGTAGCCTATGTGTTATTCTGGGTCTTCAGCTACCTACATACCAAATTTCATGGTAATCGGTTCAGTAGTTTTTGCGTGAAAGAGTAACAAACATCCATACAAACTTTCGCCTTTATAATAGTAGTAGGATATTAGTAGGATAAACTTTACTATGCCACGAGCACAAACGTCATGTTAATATCATAAATATGATCTGTTCATAGTAATATTGGTTACATACATATAATCACGTCTATATCCCTTGCGGGGTAGATAGAGCCAAAAGTCTCGAAAAGACTGAAAGGCCACGTTCAGCTGTTCGGCTTAATGATAGGAATGAGATTCAAATAGTGACAGGTTGCTAGCCCATCGCCTAAAAAAATAATCTCAAGCTTATAAGCCTAACTCTTAGTCGTCTATTACGACATTCATGGGAAACGAAGTGGTCCCATTTTTTTTTATATTGGTGCCGGGAACCACACGGCACACGTGAACCTTCCTTTTTTAAAAATTACGAAAACCCAAATATATTTACTAAATATTGTTAAATATTATTATTTATCACTTATTGACGTCACATCACTTAAATCTTATTATAACTACTACCGCTACCAAAGCGCATGTGTAGAAGAAGCGGCGGAACAAACTACACTGCAGCATTTTCACCAGACGTCAATTTACAAATAATACCTATCACTAAATCCTTCACATTGTTAAATAGAGTGTATTTTAAAAAAATATTAACTTACGTTATTTCAATAAATCATATTTTACGCGTTCAAAGTGAGACTGCATAATCCGATAGAGGGAGCTTATTTCAAAGAGCCGAGCCCGTCCGCTATTATGACACGGCTGTAACCGTCTTGCAACTTCGTAGCATAACTATGTAGCATAACTACGTAGCATAAAGCCTGACCTAATGCTATTAAAGTTCCTAGCATAACTATATAGTGTAGTTTTAACATTAATGCTGTTACGGGGTAAGCTCTTTGGTACTAATATAAAATGGAAAAGTGTGTGTTTGGATAGCGGAATATGTATGAGTATTAAGCCGTGTGGTTCCCGGCAACGCCGTATGGTTCCTGACACCATTAGAAAAAAGAATAGGACCACTCAATCTCTCATCCATGGATGTAGTAAAAGGCGACTAAGGGATATGCTTATAAACTTAGGATTCTTCTTTTAGGCGACAAGCTAACAACCTGTCACTATTTGAATCTCAATTCTATCATTAAGCCAAACAGCTCAACGTGGCCTATTAGTCTTTTTAAGACTGTTGGCTCCGTCTAACCCGCAAGGTATATAGACGGACTATATGTATGTACGTATGGTAGAGTCGTGGGTGTTCGTAATGGGGTAAGTTTTTTTAAAATTAATTTATTCATTAATTACTGCATTATCCATAATATAAAAATGAATCGCTAAATGTGTTGGTAAGCGCATAACTCAAGAACGCCTGGACCAATTTGGCCAATTCTTTTTTTTTAATATTCGTCGTAGCTCAAGGATGGTTTTTACGGCGAAAAAATACCAAATAATTGCCTAAAAATCTTAAAAACAGTCCTTTTCTTTATCCCATACAAACGTTTTCTAACTATACGTACAGTCAATTTGAGCTTTATTGCTAATGTATAAAGTTCACTGTTGTCTAAGCAAAGTAGGTCTAATAGATAGGAACAAAAAACTGTCATATTACAAATCTTTTTGACAGAACGAAGTCTGTCGGGTCCGCTAGTAATCCTATGAAATTGATGACTGTAATTAAAAAAAAATACGTATGTAAAGCCTATAGACGTGACTATATGAATGTAACTAACCTAGCACTAACTAGCCTCGCAAACTTCGTAGTTGAGAACAGACTCCATAAATGTCAAAGGGCATCAAGAAACTGGCTTAATTGTGGGCATCCGCCTCCAACGGAAGTTGGTACGGTGGAATTTAATTGAATTTGCATGAACTGTGTAAAATTTCCTGTGAAATATCAAATATGTAAGTAGATATAAATATTTGATAGACATAAATTTAAAATCATACAAGTTTTTAGCTTGTATTGCCGGCCGTAGTAGTTTTTGTCACATTATAGCTGTACCCGAGACTTCGTCCGCGTGGAATAGTTATTTTGGGCATCGTTGAAGCCCTCAAGGTGGAATAATTTTCCCCTATTATTTCTTCGGCTCCTTAAAGTTGCAGCGTGATGTTATATAGCCTAAAGCCTTCCTCGATAAATGGTGTATTCAACAAAGAATTTTTCAATTCGAACCAGTAATTCCCGAGCGCGTTCAAACAAACAAACTCTTCAGCTTTATAATATAAGTATAGATACAAATCTTTTGCAATAGATCAATAGAGATCACACACATCAACACAGATTCAAACTTGTACACCACAAACGATCACCACTTGATTCCCAATTTTTCAAGCCCGAACTATCTATTTTTCGCCAAAAAACCGACTCTCTTTATAAACACATACGAGCGTTGATTCCCAATTTCGTACGGGCGTTAAATGCTGTTTTTTTTTCACGAAAACCGCGTCCGGTCGCTATGTGGGACACGACAGAAACACTGATAGCTGGGCCACTGACAAACTTGTTTATTTTTGGCCTTTTGCTATTTAAATTCAACCGTATATAGGCTGTTATTGGTTTGCGGAGACAGGCGGCGGTTAGTGGTTTTTTTTTTAGTTTTCCTCGTGAATTGGTTATACAGATTTGAATAATACATACGTACGTACGTATAGTCACGGCTATATCCCTCGCGGGGTAGACAGAGCCTATCTTGAAAAGACTGATAGGCCAAGTTAGGGTGTTTGGCCTTAATGATAGAATTGAGATTAAAATAGTGACAGGTTGCTAGCACATCGCCTAAAAGAAGAATGCCAAGTTTATAAGCATATCCCTTAGTCGCCTTTTACGACATCCATGGTAAAGATGGAGTGGTGAAAAGTAATATATATCCTTTTCCAGACTCTTTATTTATAAATACGTATAATTTTAAGAGGATTTGTTTAGTAGATAACGCGTGACGAGGCAACAAACAAACAAACATAATTACTATCGCATTTATATCAAAAGTTAGAATTGAAAAGAAGAAAAACACTAAACACAATTTACCCTGAACGTCTGAACTGAACAGGAATGTCAATTCCGATAGTCAAACAATGCGAATAATCGATTACGAACGTACGAGCGGTGACAATCGACTCCGAAACCCGATACATGCATTGTCTATTAGCATTCAAGTCTATGCACTACGCCTGTCAACCATCCAAGTGACTAATTGGTCAGGTCAAGTCAATTAAAATTCTAAGTGACTTGGTGACGTAGTTAGGCGTCCGGCCGTAGTGGAGTTGCATTATTGGCGCATAGATATTTCGGCACGGCTAATTCAAACTTTGACAGACGAAGATACCTACTCTATTGTGTGGTATTGTACTGTAATTAAGTACTATGCTTAGTTAATTTTGGAATGGATGGATCCATTGCAGTTTGAAAATGCTTTTAGCAATAATTTGTGCTATTATTGTTAACTAGAATTCACCCGCCGTGCCGTGTGGTTCCCGGCACCTATGAATAACATGAATAGGACCACTCCATCTCGTTACCATGGATGTCATTAAAGGCGACTAAGGGATAGGCTTGTAAACTTGGGATTCTTCTCTTAAGCGATGGGCTTGCAACCTGACACTATTTGAATCTCAATTCTATCATTCAAGAATTGAACGACTTTATCGACGAATCTCGATTAAAAATTTAGTGTTTAGAGCAAATTTGTTTGTTTACAATAGAATAATATACAGATAAATAATAGTGTGACAAATTCACTGTTCCTTTTTCATAAATATACTGCATTCCTTCATAAATTGTTTTTTTTTTTATAATGCGTACTTGTATTAGCGTACTCTGATAAAAAAAAGCCCAAAGCAGCGTTGAGTACTATGTCTATAATGATCTGTTATGAATAAACAAAATATACCAATAAAGACATACCACTAACAAGTCGACTTCATAATAAACAAGTCGCAAGATGCAATGTAAATATGCAGTGACAGAATAAATCCCTTAAGTACCTGCCGTATTAAAAAAACACCAGAGAAGCATGTAAAACCACACGGACTTACAATGGCGTCTCTTCAACCCAATTAGTACGCGGAGTCAGTTACCATTCCATCGCAACTAATTGGTAACTATTCAGAGTATATTCAGAGTGTCCCGCGTCATTTGCACCGAGGTTTAAAAAGCACGTATTTTGCTGTGATAAGGCTAGTTTCAGAATGTATACATTCAGTCAGAAAAGTATCGGGAATGGATTATTTATTTATGGTTCCAAATTCAAATTTTTGTTTTTTTGTTGTTGTTAGATTGGCACAACTGTTTTCCATTTTGGCGCGGAGTTTGAGTTGCATCTGTTGTTTACATTAAATACAGTGCTATTTTTAGTTATATCATATCTAGTGTGTATTGCTAATTTCATAATGGATAAAAACATCGAACAAAGAGTTTGTCTTAAATTTTGCATTGCCAATGGAATATCGTGTTCGGAGTCACTGAAAATGTTACAGAAGGCTTACGGTGAATCGACTTTATCAAAAACTCGTGCTTATGAGTGGTACAAAGCGTTCAAAAGCGGTCGAGATGTGATGGAAGATTTGCCTCGCTCTGGTAGGCCATCAACGTCTGCAACTGAAGTTAACATCGCAAAAGTGAAGGAAATAGTGACTGAAAATCCTCATTCAACTTTGAGAGAGATAGCCACCGAACTTTCTGTATCTCACGAGTCGATCCGTACCATTTTAACTAATAATTTGGGTATGAAACATGTTGCCGCTCGGCTAGTCCCAAAAGACCTGAATTTTTTTCAAAAACTCAATCGCATGAGAGTCGCTGAGGACATGCTAGAACGAGTCAATTCCGACCCAACATTCATGAAACGCATTGTTACTGGTGACGAGACGTGAGTTTACGAGTTTGACATGCAAACTAGTCAACAAGCTTCGGAGTGGCGCCTTCCAACTGAACCGAAACCGAAAAAACCACGCCAAAGTCGTTCAAAAGTCAAAGTCATGTTGACTGTTTTCTTTGACTATCGCGGTGTTGTGCACTCGGAATTCTTGCCGGAAGGTCAAACGGTAAATAAGGAATATTATTTGAGTGTTATGCGGCGTTTAAGGGAGCAAATCCGACGAAAAAGGCCAGATTTGTGGAAAGAAAATTCTTGGATTTTGCACCATGATAATGCACCTTCGCACAAGGCCATCATTGTGAACGAATTTTTAACCAAACACTCAACAAATACCATCGAGCAACCACCATATTCACCAGATATGGCTCCAGCCGACTTTTTTCTTTTTCCTAAACTCAAATTACCACTTCGTGGCACCCGTTTTCAATCGGTAGAAGACATAAAAGAGAATTCGCGGCGAGAACTGACCTCAATTCCGGAAACAGCGTTTAAAAAATGTTTTGATGATTGGATTATTCGTTGGCGTAAGTGTATCGTTTCTAAAGGAGCATATTTTGAAGGTGATAAAATAAATTTGGATGAATAACAAACAGTTTGTGTATTATTGATCTTTTCCTGCTACTTTCTTGACAGAGTAGTACATCACGCGTCGTTCATAAGCGCGTTGTAGCCGAGCGTTGCGCAAACGTTGTGAGATACAATAACGATGTGTTTTCGTTTTAAATTCGTGTGTCAGTGTTAAAATGAATCTTATTTTGTAACTCTTTAATTTAAAATGTATTCTAAAATAAGTTGAGTCGGTCTGTAATATCTACAAAAAATTCTATGCGACAGTATGATATACATATATAATGTCGAGCGACGAAGCGAGTTTGCATGACATCGCCATTATAATAAATTCAGTGTGTCCCGCGTCATTCACGCCTAGTTTTAAAACTTCTGGCATTTTGCTGAATGTAATTTTAGAATGTAGTAGTAATGCAGTTTCAGAATGAGAGGCGTTAAAAACGCGCGCGTTTTAAACCTTCTGAGAAACTAACATTTAAACTCCGTGAGTGTTAACTTGACGTGCCAAAGGAGTATTATAACTGATTCATTAAAATGTATTTACGTTAAAATGTCTGTCTATAATAACATCAAAAAAAGCCTATTTGAAAAACGGACGGAATTTCCGTAGCTTTGCAACTAATTGGTAACTATTCAAAGTTTCCTGCGTCATCTGTACATAGCTTAAAAATGCTGGTATTTTACCGTTGCAGAAGAGGTATTTTACCGTTGCAGAAGAAGTATTTTACCGTTGCCGTTGTAGATTGAAAAGGTGTGACTTAAATTTTCTGCGTTGTATGAACAAACAAAAAAAAACAGGCCACCAATGGTTTCTTATCAGAATTAGTAAAAGAAAACGCATTCAGTAAATTACCCCAAATTTATATATTCGGAGGCGCCCAATAGATTCAGGGAGTAAGTCCATAATATTTTTTTTGGACCAGTAGATTATCTTTATCTCTACACAATCATCCAACTTGTGAAGTACTTATATGTATTTTTATTTGATTTGCAGTATATATAAATTTAAGCTTAAATCTTTTTATGTCATACAAATAACAACCAGACTTTAAGCTCTTAACTTTCACTGTAACTTGAACTAAACGACTTCGTCCACGTGGAATCATTCCCGCGGGGACTCCGGGATAAAAAGTAGCCTATATGTTATTCTGGGTCTTCAGCTACCATGGACGTCTTCCAGTCTTCATTCTAATCGACATTAGTGCACAATTTAGGGTTCATAGATTATAAAGGATAATAATAACAACCTCATTTGTTTAATAATAGTAATGGCTGGTAATAGACGCTTAAATAGATGTAAAAGAAAGCAAAAATTAGAATTGTTTTTTGAGTGCATAATTATTATGATACTCGTATTATATGTATAATCGAGTTAACTAATTTTAGATCATCCTACTAATATTATAAATGCGAAAGTTTGTGAGTATTTCAGGATGTCAGTATGGATGTTTGTTGCTCTTTCACGCCTAAACTACTAAACCGATTTTGACGAAATTCGGCAGGTTCCGAGATAGAGTTGTCCGGAAGAGAGAACATTTTAACAAAGAGGCAGAAGACGCGAACGAAGTCGTGGGCAAAAGTTTTATAACACACAAGAAAAAATATGTTCGCTTCATTATATGACAACCCAGGATCTTGCGCGCAAAAGAATCGCTTCGTGTATCTTTGAAGTATGCAGGGATCGTGGTAAGCGGAGAAATGTAGTCTTAGCCTACCACTGCGGGAAAGTAGTGGTATTTTATGTATGTACTTTTATGCCTACCACTGCAGGAAAAAGGTGGTATTAGGTATATGTATGTAAGAAAGTGTATCTTACACCTTTTTAATTCAATTACTAATACAACATTTAGCGAGCGCGCGTAAACTAGAAACCGAGATCTAATTATTGTAACTAGTTGTTAATTTGTTGTAATATAAATCGTTTCCAGGTCTCAGGGGTTGTGGGCACGGCAGCGGTTGCTATTCCCGCGGGAAGTTTACACAGCGGGAATTCAGAGAACGTTTCTATTTACCGTGCAGATTAGGGACCCAGCGTGCGGTTTTCTTGGAACTTATTACAGTACCTGGGCGACCGAGCGCGGCTCTGTATTTCGTCCACTTGCTACGATTTCTGCATATCTTTTTCGTAAAAGTAGGAATTGTATGATAAAAAAAAATCTTGTTTAAATGGACTTTGTTATGACACGAGAGAATTTGCTACTGAAATGTTTGTTTGTTTCTTTTTATATATATAAAGATGGACGGATGGACGTGCATCATAAGGTGCCTAGTTTCGGAATGAAAGAAAGATAAAATTCTTTATTTGGCGCAAAAGGTGACATTACATTCTACTTCCTACTAATATTATAAATGATAAAGTTTGTGAGTATGTCGGGATGTCAATATGGATGGATGGATCACGCAAAAACTAATGAACCGATAACGATGAAATTTGGTATGTAGGTAGCTGAAAACACAAAATAACATATAGGCTACTTTTTATCCCAGAGTTCACGCGGGATTGATTCCACGCGTACGAAGTCGCGGGCGGCCTCTAGTATTATATAATATAGAGTTATGACGTAGAATTCAAAGCTGGTTCATTTATCAAAAACTCTTAACGTCCAAATTAATGACAAACTGTCTTGTCCTAACCTTGATAGGATTTCCATGCGGACGAAGTCGAGGGCAGCCTCTATTGTTCATAATAATAAAAATTTCAATAATTACATGATGTGACCTGTTAAAAGTCAAAATTGAAAACAAATGATTGCGGACAAGAGCTGAGCTGAAAAATAAATAGTGCGGTCATATTTTAAAGCGGTTGGAACCACAAGTCATAACATGTCCACTTCATCACGTCCAATAACAGCTGAATCCATTTCCATCAAACGCGATCAAAAACCATTACGAGAGCGTTTTCAATTAAAAAGAAACTCATGCCGTGTGGTTCCCGGCACCGATGGAAAAAGAATAGGACCACGACATCCCTTTTCCTTGGAAGTAGTAGGATATAGTATTCTAAGATAAGATTCTGTGCATACTTGGAATTCTTCTTTTAGGCGATGGGCCAGCAATCTGTCATTATTTGAATCTCAATTATATCAGTAAGCCAAACAGCTGAACGTGGCCAGTGTTTTCAAGACTGTTGGCTTTGTCTACCCCGCAAGTATGTATGTTTATGTAATTATTAACTCTTTGACTTCATACACAAGTGAGAGTGGTTAGAAATATCTTGAACAATAATACAACTGAATAAAAGCCTCTCGGAAAATTGTATTGTCCACAGTAAGCGAGTATCAGGAAACGTGACAGAGTTTTTGAAGTATATAAATTACATACATACATATGGTCACGTCTGTATCCCTTGCGGGGTAGACAAAGCCAACAGTCTTGAAAAGACTGAATGGCCACGTTAAGCTATTTGGCATTCTTTTTTGTATTGGCGCCGGGAACCACATGGCACATAAATAAATTAATAATATCCGTAATTCTGACAATGAAAAATGTAAACTTTCTACCACAGAAATTGAAATATTAAAGGACTTTAGAAGTTTAACAAGTAGTTGGAAAATGTGAGAACGCACAGGTAGGTATCAGACTATCAGATTTTGTTTTTTTTTTGTCAGTCATCGTGAATAAAAAATATAACAATTGTAGTAATTTAAGCTGCTAAAATTATTTTATAAAATGTTAGTATAACAATACAGGGTTAACATTTAAAATTCTGATTGCTATGCTTGTATGGTTAACTCCTAACAAAGTTTACATACAGATAATCACGTCTACATCCCTTGCGGGGCAGACAGAACAACAGTCTTGAATAGACCACGCTCAGCTGTTTGGGTTATTATTACAATTGAAATTCAAATAGGTTGCTAGCACATCGCCCAAAAGAACAATCTTAAGTTTACTAAATTTAACGAAGTCCAATCCTTTTTATACCAAGTAGAAATAAATAAATAAATAATAAATAAATATATACGGGACAAATTACACAGATTGAGTTAGCCTCGAAGTAAGTTCGAAAATTGTGTTACGAGATACCAACTCAACGATACTATATTTTATAATAAACACTTATATAGATAAACATCCAAGACCCAGGCCAATCAGAAAAAGTTCTTTTCTCATCATGCCCTGGCCGGGATTCGAGCCCGGGACCTGCGGTGTCACAGACAAGCGTACTACCGCTGCGCCACAGGGGCCGTCAGATTGACAGAATTATCTTAACACCCCCGAGTCAACTCGCATAAAGTGAACTCGCCTAATGTGAACTCGCCTAATGAAAAATATAGTGATGTACGAAGTGGAAGTAAACTTGTAGGTTTTATTAGGTTTTTCAATTTCCCTGACGTTAGCAGACTTTCAATTTAATTTTTTTCAAGCCTTCGTCTTCTCGGGCGCAATATTGCAATCAATTTTTTAATTAACTTTTAGCTATGAGCTTGACTAGATAAAGGGCATAGGTTAGGTGGGAATATTGTAGTGGGATGTAAATTTTTCTGTCAGCTGGTGAAATGGAAAATGTGAAATTAGTTAGGAATTAGAGCGTTTAAGAGTATAGTTAGGTGCAAATAAAGCGATATGATAATAAAATAAAATTAATCTATACTAATATTATAAAGCTGAAGTTTTAGAGTTTAATTGTTTGTTTGAACGCGCTTATCACAGGAACTACTGGTTCGAATTGAAAAATTCTTATTGCGTTGATTAGACCATTTATCGAGGAAGGCTTTAGGCTATATAACATCACGCTGCAACTATAAGGAGCAAAGAAATAATGGAATATGTGAAAAAAACGGAGAAAATTATTCATCCTTGAAGGCTTCAATGATGCTCAAAATAACTATTCCACGCGGACGAAGTCGCGGGCACAGCTAGTTACATATATCATGATTAAGAAGAACCACTACATATTTTTCCCATGGATGTCGTAAAAGGTGACTAAGAGATAAACTTATAAACTTGGGATTTCTTTTTTTTTAGGCAATGGGCTAGCAACCTGTCACTATTTGAATTTCAATTCTATCAGTAAGCCAAGACTGTTGGCTCAGTCTACCTCTTAAGGGATATAGACGTGATTATATGTATCTATGTATGCATATGAAAATGGTATGCAGGGGTCGTGGCAGGTGGAAAAATGTAGTCACTGTCTACCCCTCCGGGAAAGAGGCGTGCGTAAGATTTAGTTGCTACTCTACGAAGCACTCGTCTACGGACTAGCAAGCTACGACGCGTAGCAATGCTACGACGCGTAGCAATGCTACGACGGCGTAGCAATGCTACGATAGCGTAGCAGTTTCGTAGCTCGCCATACATACATACATAAAATCACGCCTCTTTCCCGGAGGGGTAGGCAGAGACTACCTCTTTCCACTTGCCACGATCTCTGCATACTTCTTTCGCTTCGTCCACATTCATAACTCTCTTCATACAAGCTCGGCGGTTTCGGGTACTTTTGACCTGACCCTTTACCAGGACGTCCTTAATTTGATCAAGATACGTTCGTCTAGGTCTTCCCACTCCGACCTTTCCCTCCACACTCTCCTTGTATATCTGCTTAGTCAACCTGCTTTCATTCATCCTCTCCACATGACCGAACCATCTTAACATACCCTTTTCTATTCCTGTAACTACATCTTCTTTCACATCACAACATTCCCTTATCACGCTGTTCCTTATCCTGTCACTCAATTTCACACCCATCATACTCCTTAACGCTCTCATTTCCACTGCATTTATTCTGCTTTCATGCTTCTTTTGCCATACCCAACTTTCACTCCCATACATTAATGTCGGGACCAACACGCCCCTGTGCACAGCCAGTCGAGCCTTTTTGGATAGTTTCTGACTGCTCATAAAGGCATGCAAAGCTCCATTCACCATGTTCCCCGCGTTCACTCTCCTTTCAATATCACTATCATACTTGCCATCTGATGTAAACTTTGATCCTAGATATACAAACTCTTTCACTTGCTCCACTTTTTCTCCTCCAATCAAAATATTACATGCTGTCATTTCTTTCTCCATTTCAAAAACCAGTGTTTTAGTTTTACTTACGTTCACTTTCATTCCTTTCTCTTTTAAAGCTTCATGCATACAGTTTACCATCTCCTGTAACTCCTCCGCTGATGACGCCAGTATAACCTGATCGTCGGCATAGAGCAGACATTTGACGAGTAACTCATTCATCCTTAATCCACTTTTAGACTCTTGCAAATCTGTCAAACAGCTATCCATAAATAGGTTGAACAGCCACGGTGACGCAACACATCCTTGCCTAACGCCTTTCTCAATCTTAAACCACTCAGTGTGCGCTCCGTTTATCCTGACACAAGCACTCGAATCCTCATATAAGGATTTTAGTGCTCGTATTAAGAGACTGCTCACCCCATGCATAGAAAGTGCTGACCACAATTCATTCCTCTCAACTCTGTCATAGGCCTTTTCCAGATCTACGAATGTGCAATAGACTTTTTGACTCTTGGCCAAAAACTTTTCGGCTATGCACCGCAAGGAAAAGACCTGATCAGTACATCCCATTCCCTTTCGAAATCCCGCTTGAGCATCCCATATTTTGTCATCAGTTTCATTCCTGACTCTATTAATCAATACCTTAGCATACAATTTGCCGACGACGCTAAGCAGGCTTATACCACGATAATTTTTGCAGTCCAGCTGTGACCCTTTTCCTTTGTAAAGTGGCACGATAACAGCCTTACACCAATCTTTTGGTACTCGGCCGCTTCTCCAACACAAATTGAAAAGGCAGTACAACTGACTAGCTACTACGCCTTTTCCTGCTTTAAGCATCTCGACCGACACTCTATCACACCCAGCAGCCTTTCCCGCTTTCATACTCTTAAGTGCTTCCACAATTTCGAACATTTCAATTTCGCCTTCCATCTCATTCTCTTTTTCTTCGCTATAGCAGAAATCTTTCTTATTTCCTTCCTTTTTTTCAAATAAACTTTCAAAATCCTTTCACAACGCTACCATCCTGGCATCTGATCCTAGTCAGCTCTCTGGTTATAGTATTTCCTCGGGCTGACCTTACGGATTTCCAGAATACTTTCAGATTTGACTGAAAGTCTTCTGATAGCCTTTTATCAAAATCCTCTTTATACTCTTCTTTCTTTCTAATCACAGCTTTCTTAACCAAATCTTTCATTTTCTTATATTCCTTACGTGCTTCATTCACATCTTCATCTATAACCTCTTGCATTCTTAAGTTAGCTTTTGCTGCTAACAAATCCAGCCATGCTTTCTTCTTTAATCGCACAAGTTCTTGCACATCTTTACTCATCCACGCATTTTTGTGATTTTTTCCTTTCCTTCTTCTACTTACACCACACACTTCAACAGCTACTTTCACAATTCTTTCTTTAAATTCCTTCCATCCATCTTCAATATCGCTCATTTCCTCTAAATTTTCAAATTCATCCTTCAGTCTATTAATATACTTCTTACCTACATCCATATCTTGCAAATTTTCTACTTTTACTCTTTCCAAAGCGCTGGTTTGCTCCCTTACCCTGTGCCGCCAGCGATTGAAGATACCCCTTATCCGGGATATCACCAGTAAATGGTCCGAGTCAATGCCAGCACCGCGATATGCACGGGTATCCAGCACTTTGTTCTTCAATCTTTCATCTACAATCACAAAGTCTATCATACTTTTTAAAATACCTTCCACTCTTGTGTAGGTGTGGATCTCTTTATGTTGAAACATTGAGTTCGACACAAAAAGATCCCACTCTAGACAAATTTCTAATACACTTCTTCCATTATCATTCACCTTTTCGTCACCAAACGCACCAAGCACCTTTTCATATCCATCACGCTTTACACCCACCCATCCATTAAAATCACCTAACATAATAATCTTCTCATTTGGCTTGGTAACTTTCAATACTTCTCTTACACTATTCCAGAACTCCTCGTTTTCGCTTTTTGCTGATGTTGTACCCCTCGAACCCACATCCCAAGGTGCATAAACACCTAGAACGAAGATCCGAGTGATTCCAACTTTCAGCCTAATCCATAGAAGACGAGGGCTGACACACTCATACTCATTCACGCACTCAGCCATTCGTGCAGAAAGAATTAGACCGACCCCTTGACAGCCTCGGCTGGTACTGGAAATTCCAGACCAATACGCCGTGTAAGGGCCGTGCTGCGTCGCGTCGCATCCTTTCCGCTTCGTTTCATTCACGCACAACACATCCAAACGTCTTTCATCCATCATCTGGCATACTTCCTCAATCTTATCCTTCATTCCTCCTCTTACATTCATCGTCGCAAAGCGGCTTTCAGCAGACCGCATACCGCTCCCGCCGGGAACGAGACGTGATGGGGTGCGGACACCATCGCCGCCATTTATATGCTTTTTAAGGTTCATAATGCGATTCCCACGAGACGCTAGGGAAAAATTTTGTCCGCCCCAGCAGAGCCCCGCATGCCAGGGTAAGGCTAGCCATTACCTGGGGGTCGCCCAACCCCATGGCGGAAGTGGCACGCTCGAGACTAGGCTCGCCCCTAGCCATGCATCCATCGGCGCGGCAGACCTTAGATTGGCAGGGATTTACATTAAAGAGGAATCCCAAGTCTATCCCTTAGTCGGCTCTTACGACATCCGTGGGAAAGAGATGGAGTGGTCCTATTCTTTTGTAATGGTGCCGGGAACCACACGGCGTAGAGAGCTCGCCATAGAGAGAAAAATATCTAATCTCACTATTTGAATCTCAATTCCATCATTAAGCCATACAGCCGAACATGGCGTTCCAGCCTTTGCCAGACTGCTGGCTCTGTCTACCCCGCAGGGGATATAGACGTGGCGTGATTAAATGTAAATAATACGTATGTGTATAGTAACTGGTTGGTTGGAAAACGGCCAAAGGAGAATACCAAGTTTATTAGCCTTACCCTTAGTCGCCTTTTACGACATCTATGGGATAGCAAAGTGTCGTGTAGTTCCCGGCACCATTACAAAAAAGAATAGGACCACTCCATCTCTTTCCCACGGATGACGTAAAAGGCGACTAAGGGATATAGGCTTAAACTTGGGATTCCTCTTTTAGGCGGTGGGCTAGCAACCTGTCACTATTTGAATCTCAATTCTATCACAAAGCCAAACAGCTGAGCGTGGCCTATCAGTCTTTTCAAGACTGGTGGCTCTGTCTACCCCGCTAGGAATAAAGACGTATGTATGTATGGGATAGCAACGAACTGATCCAATTCTAGAGTGTCTGGAGCCGTACATTACTTTGAATATTAATACAGGCACAAACATTGAAGTTTTTTTTTAACTTAAACTCTTTTTAATTTAGGTATCATTAAAAAGAAAATGTCACATAACCTTCGTACGGTTGGAGTTCATATTGAATTATTCAATTTGAGGCTTCCATATTGATTTCTCTTGTAATTACATCGTGTCCACGTAATATCTGTTACGTGAATAGAAAATTACGTTTCCCACACGAATGCAAATGGCCGACTTTCGCAAACATTTGCCGAGTTACACGTATACATACATACATACATACATACATACATACATATGGTCACAGCAGGTAAGTTTCAGCAAGACCCAGTACCAGGTTTGTTGTTTTTGTCTTGTTGCGACCATATTTTGACCACCTTTAAAAATTTATCGTACTATATATGTATATGGTCACGTCTATATACCTTGCGGGGTAGACAGAGTGTGTGGGACGTGTGGTTCCCGGCACCAATACAAAAAAGAATAGGACCACTCCATCTCTCTCCCATGGATGTCGTAAAAGGCGACTATGAGATAGGCTTACAAACTTGGGATTCTTTTTTTTAGGCGATGGGCTAGCAACCTATAACTATTTGAATCCCAATTCTATGATTAAGCCAAATAGCTGAACGTGGCCATTCAGTCTATTCAAGACTGTTGGCTCTGTCTACCCCGCAAGGGATATAGACGTGACCATATTATGTATGTATGTAAAAAATATTTTGTCAAACAACACTAATTCACCTTCACTACATAGTATAAAACAAAGTTGCTATTTTAGTCTGTTTGTATGCTTAAATCTTTAAAATTACGCAACGGATTTTGATGCGGTTTTTTTGTAACAGGTAGAGTGATTCAAGAGGAAGGTTTTTATGTTTAATAACATTTATAATTTTGCACCCGTGCGAATCCGGGGCGGGTCGCTATTTGTAATAAATACCTATAAACAGTCAATTAAAGCAATGCTTCAAGTACATCAGAATTGGTTGGTAAAATTTTAACAGAGTATTCGCAATAATGTACGGATGACCGCAGCGTGTGCTGACCGCAAACTGTATGAACTCGCTGTTACAGCCGGGAAGTGAACCTGCGGCCGTGCGGTCGCATTGATTCGACGTCCGACCGGAGGTTTGCTTTTTCAACTAATGATTTACGTGATATGGTTTAGTGATACATACATATATACATACAGACAAACATACGTATAATATTACAACTAATGATTTAAGTAATATTGTGGAGTGATACATACAGACATATGTACATACAAATAATAATACAACTAAAGATTTACGTAATATTGTGGAGTGATACATACATATATACATACATACATACAATAATACAGCTAATGATTTACGTAATATTGTGGAGTGATACGTACATATATACATACAGACATATATGTACATACAATAATACAACTAATGATTGACGTAAAATGGTGGAGTGATACATACATATATATATACATACAGACATACATACATACAATAATACAACTAATGATTTAAGTAATATTGTGGAGTGATACATAGGTACATATATACATACATACATACACACATATATACATACATACATAAAATCACGCCGTGATTTCGCACACACGCTGTGATTGGCTGGTGTCGTGTGACGTCATTTAGCTACGGAACTTTAAAAAACCGTTAAAAAAGTATTATTAAGAATAGATTAAACCTGTTATCATCCGCGAAGGCTGTGTGTGGATAGGATTTCTTTGTTTTTACAGTCGGTTAAAAATAGGTCGGATACCTAGATCTAGCTTTCAGGCTTTTTAATCTAAGCTTTAGCGATGTGCACTCGGAAGATTGAAGCCGGATTGAAGAAAGTGTAGTGAAAAAGAACAATGCAGTTGCTATATCGGGACGGAGTTATTTTTACATTTGAATTTTATATGTACCTATACAAAAATACATGGTTACATCTGAAAGGTGACTAAAGGATAGGCTTATAATCTTGGGATTCTTTTTTTAGGCGATGGGCTAGCAACCTGTCACTATTTGAATCTCAATTCTATCATTAAGCCAAATAGCTGAGCGTCCTATTATTGAAAGAACAAAGAAAGAAAAATTAAAGAGATGGAGTGGTCCTATTATTTTGTGTATTGGTGCCGGGAACCACACGGCGTACGTGTATAGTAATAAATAATAGTATGCATTCGTTCGTGTATGAGTCCGACTCGCGCTAAGACGGTTTTACAAGCAGATTCTTTCAGTGATACTAAAATTCAATCAAATTTAACCTATTTTCTATACGATTCAGATGGAATTTAACGTGAGAATGTATTGTTACCTTGTCATAAAAATCTCTTTTTTGTCATGACACATGTTAATTGTTTTAAAAGTTCTTAAAATTCAAATTCAGAACTTTATTGTAACTTATATAAGGTACCTATCAAATCACGCCTCTAAGTGGTAGGCAGTAACACAGCGTTAGTAGAAGACTGCCCATCCGTTTCATAAAGTTAAATAAATCTTCAACAAATCAAGAGTTCTGTCATTCTAAGTTTAATCAAATCACAGTAGGTACTCAATAAGTCACATATGTATATAAAAATACATATTTATCTAAAAGCTTACCTTCGTAACATCATTAGTACAAATTCGCAAAACGTTAACATAGTACTAATATACGTACATACATACATACATATACATATTACACAGGTTGAGTTAGCCTCGACGTAATCTCGAGACTTGTGTTACGAGATACTAACTCAACGATACTATATTTTACAATAAATACTTATATAGATAAACATCCAATACCCAGGCCAATCAGAAAATGTTCTTTTCTCACCATGCCTTGGCCGGGATTCAAACCCAGGACCTCCGCGGACAGTACTACCGCTGCGCCACAGAGACCGTCATATACGTGATATTTCAAGAAGATTAATTCATTAAATAACCCGTGAAGAGACAACAAAGAAATAAACTCACTCCTGCATTTATGATATTATATTTGGAATTGGGATTTTATATCTCTGAAAGTATCGTTGAAATATGTATAAGACGTATCATTGCAACAATTAAAAAAAAAAGAACTGTATTTGACAGGCTTAGCTATTTAATCTGTGCACATGTCAATCCGGCTAATTCCACTCTGTACTGTATGCCTGTGCGCCGACAGATAAGCCAACTTTAATGCCGGTTTCAACTACAACATTGCATGGCCTGTTCAGTTCTTGTGGATTGTGACTGGACTAAACCGTCAACTGTCACTGAACTGAACAGATTTCACTGGATTTCAGTGAAATCCGTTCAACTGTTGAACCTGTTTTGTCTTTGGATGGATGGATACGTACAATAATGAAATAAATAATTGTTTCAGTTAAAATATTAAATTTGCTATACGTATTCTTTTTAACCTCCGACTGAAAACGAAGGGGTGTTATACGTTTTAAGTGTCTGTCTGTATGTCGGTCTATCTTTGGCATCATTGCTCACAAATCAATCTTAAGTTAGTAGGCCTACCCCTTAGTCGCCTTTTACGACATCCATGGAAACGAGATGGAGTGGTCCTATTCTTTTTTACTATTGGTGCCGGGAACTACAAGGCACTTTTTTTCAACGTGCCCATTAATACCCTCTATTTATTTATTAAACCTTCTTAATGGGAAGTTAATATGAAGACAAACACTATACGATCGACATTTCTTTATTTCTCACTAGAGGCCGCCCGCGACTTCGTCCGCATGGAAACCCTATCAATCCCGCGGGAACTCCGGGATAAAAAGTAGCCTATGTGTTTTACTGGGTCTTCAGCTACCCACATACCAAATTACATCGTAATCGGTTCAGTAGTTTAAGCGTGAAAGAATAACAAACATCCATACTGACATCCTGACATACTCACACAATTTTCGCATTTATAATATTCCTAGCTGTGCCCGCGACTTCGTCCGCGTGAAATAGTTATTTTGGGCATCACTAAAGCCCTCCAGGATGAATAAATTTCCCCGTTTTTTTTTTCACAGTTTCCATTATTTTATCGCTCCTTACCTATAGTTGCAGCGTGATGTTATATAACCTAAAGCCTTCTTCGATAAATGGTCTATTCAACACGAAAATAATTTTTCAATTCGAACCAGTAGTTCCTGAGACTAACGCGTTCAAACAAACAAACAAACTCTTCAGCTTTATAATATTAGTATAGATATAGTATGAATTAAAGTTATTAGTATAATATTAGTATATACATATATAGTATGATTAAATGTGCCGTGAGGTTCCCGTCACCAATAATAGAATAGGACCACTACATCTCTTTCCCGTGGATGTCGTAAAAGGCGACTAAGGGATAGGCTTTCAAAGTTGACATTCTTTTCTAGGCGATGGGCTAGCAACCTGTCGTCACTCTTTGAATCTCAATTCTGTCATTAAGCTTAATTAGCTGAACGTGGCCATTCAGTCTTTTCAAGACTGTTGGCTCTGTCTACCCCGCAAGGGATATAGACGTGACCATATGTATGTACATATGTATGTGATTAAAAGTTCACATAAAATCCACGCAAATTGTCATCATTATTACCGTATTACCTTTAACCTGACATTGGTCGTGGTATAATTGTGAATTATAAATGTGTGTGCGATGTTGGCTCCAAGGTGGGGCTCGCCCGACAGCCCCGCGCCCTTGGCATACTTAAATAAGGCACTTTATGATTATTTAATTAAAAAGGGAAGTAAGTAAACAACAACAATTTTTCGAAAGAATTCCAACACACTACATAGTAACAATAAAAAAAGTTTATCTATGTTTAAATTTTAGTTTTTTTTTATCTGAACAACTTTTTGAGATTAGCGCATACATAAAGACTGAGTGAATAGAGGGATTTTATTATATGTTGTGGTGATGATATATGTGCCGTGTGGTTCCCGGCGCTAATACAAAAAAAAAAGAATAGGACCACTCCATCTCTTTCACACGAAAACTATTGCTTATATGTTGTCCATTCAGTCTTTTCGGGACTATTGGCTCTGTCTACCCCGTAAGAGATATAGACGTGACTATATGTATGTATTCATTGCACTGTATTTTCGCAACGCCTTTAATAATAGGTATGTATTTAACACTTTCACAATATAAACTGATGAACTAACAATTAAAATTAAAACGACTTTAAATAATTATAATCAATAACTAGTCTCTGCCTATCCCTCCGGGAAAATGGCGTGATTTTATGTACGAGTATGTATGTATGTACGTAAGTTGGACTGAACAATACAATTACACTTGTTCAATTGCAGTTTTAGTTAATTCACAAGGGTAGCATTGAGGATAATATGTTACAATTGATTATACACTATCGCATTATATTAATTTTGTAATGGTAGATGTAAGAAAGTAAATAAATAAATAAAAATATCTAAACATTAACTTAAATTCGGATAATGGCGCTAATAATACATTTTTTGTTTCTTTTTTTTTTAAATTTTATTTGTTTTCCAGCCAGTACTACCTGCTAAAAATAAGGTTGTACCTCATTTTAATTGCCTGTTTGACCAAAATTAGTAAAGGGTGTAAGAGGGTGGTAATATATACAGGGTGAATTTTTTATTGAGATTGTTTGGCAACTTTTAGTCTGTTTACAGCGGACATCATCTAGTAGATATTCTAATAAATAAAATATTTTCTTTGTAAACACTTTAGTTTATTTAATTGAATGTAAAATTTTCCGCATTCTTTTAAAGTTGTGAGAAAAAATAATACAATGTACCTAATTGACTGACTTGTAATAAACAGCAAATTATAAACTAACTTAAATTTTGAATTAAAACCTAAACTGAAATAAAATTGTAAAGAAATGAAAGACCAAAATGATAAAATCAATATTTATTTAGTTAACAAAACAAGAACATTTAAAAATTTTTGATCGTAACAGGTGTAGAAAGAGCCTATTGTCACAAGACCACGTTCAGCTGGTTGGCGTAATAATGGCATTGAAATTCAAATAGTGACAGGTTGCTAGCCCATCGACTAAAACAAGAATCCCGAATTTAAAAGCCTTTTCCTTAATTTCCCAAATAAACGCGGTGGACCAGCCGGGTACAGGTAGAAGGGGCAGGCCGTAGAAATCCTGGCTTGAGGTCACGAGAGATGATACGCAGCCTTGCAACATAAGACGTCACGAACCGGACAAAATCGAAAAAGAAAAGTGACAGAACGCGGACCCCAGGATCCGAAGCAACCGGTAGAACTGGGAAGCAACCGGTATAACCGGGAAATACAACCGGGCGAATGAGACAATATGCATGGAGGGAAGCAGGTGACATGATGTGATTCTTCGCTATCCACAAGCATGGCTTGCAATAGATGAATTTACCTTATCCCTTAGTCACCTTTGACATCCATGGGAAAGAGATGGAGTGGGTATTCTTAAGTGTTGCGTATTGCACTCTTCAAAGCATAAATGCATAAAATCAACCCCTATGAATAGAATAGAATAATTTTCAAAATTGGATACAAGGTATCACTTATTGACGTCACATCACTTAAATCTAATTATTACTACTGCCGATTCCGAAGCGCTATTTAGACACCTAAATAGCGCTTTGGAAGCGGCTTCTTCCTCCTAGCTATAGTCCAAATGACATCCTCACCACTCCAGAGAGAAGCCCGAAGTAAGTCCGGCCATAGATTGTGGATTGAGCGTAACAGGTTTTTACACGAAACAACTCCCATCTGACCTCCACAAACCTTACCTATATTAGATCATTGTTACACATTCAGTTACTTATACAGGGTGACGTTTAAAATAATTGCATCCTTTTAAACATAGACTATACCCATGCTTCTGAGCTGCTTGAGCCTATTTTTATTTAAACTAAACATCATCATTTTCACATTTAAAAAACCCTCAAAAACTACGTCACACGCTTTATTAAAGACCAATACTACAAAAAGAAATTAAAATGAAACATGTAAATAAATGTCTGAAAAATAAATTATTTTTCTAGTATCAAGATCAAATAAAGTACAGTGTTGTCGAGGTTGCTCAGCTGAAGGAATTGTGTCGTTGACCTCTGAATCTTACGCGTCGCTTTTCCGCCGGCCGGGGTGATATGACGTATTTAGGATCGTGGATTTTGATACTTTTATTTTTTTCGTACTTTCTGAAATATTAACCGATATTTTTCTTTTTTCTTTTAACGTTGTTAAGAAGTCACCCTGTATATGTAAATTAACATGATGCTTTCCCTAATCTTAAGAGCATCGGTTGGTATTCAAACCAATGTAGGTACGTAACTTTGGAAATAGTCATTGGTTCATGGCCGAGGTGAGATTCGAACCAGTTCCCTTATAGGAAACACCCATTTTGAATTGACGGCTTCTGTGGCGCAGCGGTAGTACGCTTGTCTGTGACACCGGAGGTCCCTGGTTATAATCCCGGCCAGGGCATGATGAGAAAAGAACTTTTTCTGATTGGCCTGGGTCTTGGCTGTTTATCCATATAAGTATTTATTATAAAATATAGTATCGTTGAGTTAGTATCTCGTAACACAAGTCTCAAACTTACTTCGAGGCTAACTCAATCAGTGTAATTTGTCTCGTATATATTTATTTATTTATTTATTTATTATTATTATTTTTGTGCCTTGTGGTTCCCGGCACCAATTAAAAAAAAAAGAATAGGACCACTCAATTTCGTTCCCATGGATGTCGTAAAAGGCGACTAAGGGATAGGCTTATAAACATGGGATTTTTTTAGGCGATGGGCTAGCAACCTGTCGCTATTTGAATCTCAATTCTATCAAAAAGCGAAATAGCTGAACGTGACCTTTCAGTCTTTTCAAGACTGTTGGCTCTGTCTACCCCGTAAGGGATATAGACGTGATTATATGTATGTATGTATTATTATTTATTAATAGACCCTTTACCGATTCGACTTTCGAAGCTCAACTACCTACGTGTTGGAACAGGCTATAAACAAGATATATCTATACGTATCAATATGAACAGCCACCTGCAAACAGGTAGTTTCTAGGAAGGCTCATGTTATTGTATCTGTATTATAAGCAGTCGAATTGTAATCGTGGAATTCATATAAAATATTCCAAAGTTACAATGTTACAGCGTTGACCTCATAGACATGATCTAGCTAGACCGCGCGCTTGTGCTTTTAGAAATAAGTAAGTAAATGCGTGATTGTTGCATGAATGCTTTATTGTTCACTAAAAGAGTACATTACATATATAGAACAGTAGTACAATACAATAAAACTTGTCCCTAAGTGGAATCTATTCTAGCCTCTCTGTTTTCATTCGAAATTTAGTTGGAGATATTTCGTTGGTTCAGTATCTCTAACTTACTTCGATGCTAACTCAATCTGTGTAATACGTCCCGTTTATATTTATTTATTTAATGTTTTCAAGTAAAATTAGTAGTAGGTAAGGTAAGGTACCCCGTAGGTATATGTAATATATATGTAAAAAAACGATAAAAATCATTAATTTTTTCAAGATTAAATAAATATGGGTAGGTATTTCGCGAGAACCTCTCTTTGTGCACCCCTAAAAAAGAAACCTACACGCCAAATTTCAAACCTCTGAAACTACACCTTGCAGTATGGAACGAGTGTACATTAAATGTCAGTCAGTCAGTGTACTCTTTTATATATTTATACACAAACGGTGAACCTTTATTATTGTTGGCTTTTCTAAGCAAAAATATTTTGATACGCTTTTTCATACACATGAACATGCGGTATCTATCTACATATATGTCCGCGGTTGACCTGTATGAATCACGTGACAATAATATTGTTGTTTTTAAACCAACAAAGGCCTTATTTTAAGGCGTAAAAATAAAGGTTATTTGTCCCCCCGGCGTTAGCTTTCTCAGAAGAGAAGTCCAAGTTTCTCTGACCATGATCATGAATTGAGTAAGTCAGGTTTATACACAAAGCGACTCCTATCTGTCCTTAGCATTCTTTGCCAGGGAATATTTCTCATATAGGATCATGGTCACATAAATATCCATTCGCCTGGATCCTACCCGTATCATGGCAAATTAAATGATGTAGTTTCTGCCTATCCCTCCGGGTAAGAGGCGTGATATAATATATGTATATTACATGAAGAGACTCCCGAGGTTTTGTTAACAGGAACCTATCCCGAATAGTAATCAGGAATCTCTATTCGGATAAGTCCACCATTGTACATTTTCTTCATAATCTAATGACTGTTTTATATTTTGTTATATTTCTTTTTATGTGCAATAAAGAGTTTACAAACAAACAAACAAACCTATAAACCAGCTTGGTTCATGGTCTCTGCCCTAAGGCCTAAGCCACTGATAATGAATTATCAGAGATATCAAATACCCGGTTATTTTATCTTTTAGATTCATGGTAACATTAAGACTGTTATTATATGAGGAAACTTGAAGAGAAGATGGAAGAGGCTAAAAAATAGATATTTTTTCAATGATTTTTTTTCAGGACGCTTCAGCAAAAGGAGACATTTTCACACAAAGAGGACATAAAATGGAAGATGATGTATGTATCTCAAAAGAGAAATGAGTTTATCGAAAGCCAAGACACTTGACAAGGTAGAGGAAACGATGACGATTACCCAAAAAACCTTAATGATCGCTGACAATACGACCCTAATGTCTTCTAGCCTTTGTTGACACATCAAGAGAAAGACAATCGGTGTCAAACAAAGCAATAATGTAAACTTAACACCCAAAAAATAACAACATAAGTAATATGCAACATAATACAAACATTTAAAACTTAATTTAGTAAATCAACAATGGTCAGACAACAAAAGATATCTCAGAATGACAAACGTCAAATCAATCCTAATACAACAATGCGTAAAACATACAAATACAAATAAATCACACAAACAAATCATCAATTTCAATAAAGTAAGATAACAAAGCAACACAAAGGAGGTGGTACACAGGAGAAATTGATATGCAAATGAGTCATGAAAGCGAAATAACGTTATTTTAATGTCTTCACATAAGAATTCGCATCGCAATAAAGTCACAACACCAAATTGGTGGTAATAAAACTTCGTTTAAGTCCACATTGGTGGCGTGGTTCAGTCAATTGCAGCGTCCACCTGCGTGGAGGAGCCTCACGAGGCTGCCAGCAGTCATTCGCGAGAGCCACGTTCGCCCAGCAGTCAGCGGGGGCCCGCGAAGCCGCTGTCCTGATCACATATTCTGCGAGCAATCTCCACGCGCGCCGTGCCACCGCTTAACGTCGCCAAATGACGACCCGCAAATTAATAATTGAAACATTCCTGCAGTGGGACACGACCGTACGCTCGCCATACATAATCTATTGCAACTCAGGCGGACCGCTTCGCGAACCCTTTTCACATGATAACAAAAAGATATACTTAACCGAACGTCACGCGAGTTTTGTTAATGTTTTTCAAGGATGGACACGTAGTCCGTCCCGCTCTAACGCTGCACCTCTCTGTCTGTCGCCAGCGACTTTTGCGATATCGACGGACGCACTTACATAAACGAATCTGTGTCACTGAATCCGCGAGTGCTGCATTACAGTGCACACTCGCGAGGCCGGGGGGCGGCGCTGGAGACGTACCTGGTGCTAGCCTCGATGATGGGTCGTGTGGCGCGGCGCAGCGGGAGGATGTTCATCAACTGCTTAGCTGCGGAGCATCGCGCGACCACCGTCCCCGATCGATTCGCCGTACGCAATTCGCCACATGGAGGCGCGAGCTGGCTAGTCTGACCTAGGGCGTATACGTACGTATATCTGTGCAGCGAGCGCGGCCGCCGCACTCGCGCGTTTGATACAACTCTGATTCGTGCGGTCGATGTTATGGCGTCGGCGACCCGCGCATGACTACCTCGGGAGGCGGTCGGGCGGCTGGCGCGCTGAGCGCTCGTGCGCGCGCAGGATCGATAGCGCGGGGCGTGCGCTGCGGCGGCCGTAGCCGACCCGGCACGAACTACACCACCCTTTATTTATAAGATGACGTTCGGAGTCGACGTCATAATGGAAATTGAGCGAGGGGCGCGCGCGGCGGTCGCGTTGCCCGCTCCCGCTCCCGCTGCCGCCTGCGGTGTGGCCACGAAAACCGCGGTGCAGTGGCCGCTATGACCGCACGCTGGCGGCCCGACATATTAACCTACTAACTTGTGGTGATAGCTTTTACACTCCCAATTCGAGGATGACGTGTTGCGGTACTTTTTTAGTGGCTTAGGTTTGGATTCGACTTTTGAATTTGTATGTGTGACAATTGTATAAAAAGAAACTTAATAAAGAAAAAAATAAAAAGGAATGTTTTCATTAAATCCCTTATTTCTTTTTACACTTATGTTATCCTTTTATCACATATTCGACACAATTATTTCAAATTAACTAACTACATAGTTAAGTTTACACTTGCCAGAATTAAATAAGGGAATAATTTTCATACTTAATATACCAGGTGCTTTTGAATTTTGTACATTCAGTATCGCAGGTCACGTAACTGAGCTGTAGTGAAGCTAATCAGCTGATTTTTAAAGTCCACTTCTAAAAATTGCACTAGCGTCTCGTAGATTTTAAATTTCAATGTAAAGTATTAAATAAAAGATGTGGAGGTTCCCGACACTTTTGAATAGAACCACTCCATATCTTTCCCATGGATGTCGGAAAAGGCGACTAAGGGATAGGCTTATAAACTTAGCATTCCTCTTGTAGGTGATGGGCTAGCAATCTATAGGTAAATCATTTTTTGATTCTCAATTCTTATCATATAGCCATACAGCTTTTCAAGACTGTTGGACTGTTGTTTGTTTACACAGACAAACATACACATAGTTGCGTCAATATCCCTTGCGGGGTAGACAGGGCCAACAGTCCTGAAGAGACTGATAGGCCACGTTCAGCTGTTTGGCTTTATGATAGAATTGAGATTGAAATAGTTACAGGTTGCTAGCCCATCGCCTAAAACAAGAATCCCAAGTTTAAAAGCCTATCCCTTAGCCGCATCTTACAAATAACATGGAGTGTTCCTTTTCTTTTTTATATTGTAATACTATGAGACAAAATTCGATTTCAATATTTTTTAAATTCTAACAGAGTATAAATGAAATTAAATATAAATAATAAACCTTGTGGCACCTTGTTCATATAGCTTGCCTTCAGGACTTCAGGTAGTGTGGCGCCATCTATTGAGCACAAGAAGAACCGTCCACCGTTCTGCCCTGGTATAACTAAAATGCCGTTATCTGCCGAATTCTTGTTTTAAGTAAAACGTCAAAAACTACGATAAAAATTTAAACTGATGCCGTTCATCAATGAGTACACCTATTTATGACTTAAAGGTACCAAAAAGTCGTATATACAGATCGAAAAAGATTTTTTTTTTCTTATTTTACTGGTAAAAAAGGTGTAAATCCTGATGTCAGATAACGGCATTTTAGTTATACCACGGCAGCGTTTCTTTGCTCACATGAGTTGGCGCTATTGTTGATTTAAATAGCTCGCTTTTTTTTTAGTATACTTAAGGCCGCCCGCGACTTCGTCCGCTTTAAAACGCTATCATAACGCAACAATCAATCCCGAGGAAACTCCGGGATAAAAAGCCTACGTGTTACTCTGGGTCTTCAGCTACCTACATACCAAATTTTATCGTAATCGGTTCAGAAGTTTTTGCGTGAAAGAGTAACAAACATCCATACTGACATCTTGACATACTCACAAACTTTCGCATTTATAATATTAATAGGATTGGGAAAAATTACAGGATATACATATATTTTTTTAATGCAAAGAAAATTTGCATAATAAGAAACAAATCATTTTTCTTACATAACCTTGTTATTAAGTTATAACATTGTTGAACCAAAGTGTTGACAAAATTGGCCTGAAATATTTCCAAAATTATGCGTATTACAAACAGACTAACATCTATTGCTTTTATAGCTTCAGTATATTTTTTAAGTAACTTATTACAACATCACTACATAGTATAAAACAAAGTCGCTATTTTAGTCTGTTTGTCTGTATGCTTAAATCTTTAAAATTACGCAACGGATTTTGATGCGGTTTTTTATAACAGGTAGAGTGATTCAAGAGGAAGGTTTTTATGTATAATAACATTTATAATTTTGCACCCGTGCGAAGCCGGGGCGGGTCGCTAGTAGAACATAAAGACAAAATGTTTCCTTATAATTCCTGGAAACACGAACTAATTTGAAATGATAATTTCCACGACTCACTTATTTGCCATTAGGTAAAAGAATTATTTAAAAAAATAGCCTTTGATTTCGTCTAGTAAACATTTACAAGCCATCATTACACGGCATGACGTAATTACGTTGAGACTTTTGCGGTGTACCTAAGTACGGTTAGTATTCATTCGCGGAATCGGAACAGTATTGTATGCATAGAATTTAAAATAATATGATATGATAGAAATGGCCTTTAATTAAATGAATTCTATCATTAAACCAAATAGCTGAGCGTAGCCTATCACTCTTTTCAATACTGTTGGCTCTGTCTACCCCACAAGGGCTATAGACGTGACCAAATGTATGTATGTAGAAATGGCCTTTCAGTTATGCTCGAAAAGCCACTTCTATCATTCCGAGGTGACAAACCAGGACAAATTAACTTGGCCCTAATTTGTGAGGTGACTCGACCCCAAATAATGGGATAAGGTTTGGACAAAAAAAAAGTGGAACCAAAGGAAAAAATTGTGAGGACAGTAGATTCTAATACAGGTTCAGGTTGCCCTGCAAAGGTTGTGGAGGTCAGATAGGAGTCGCTTCGTGTAAAAACCTGACTCACCCAGTCCAGGATCCTTGGTCATAGGCATACCTCGGGGCGTCTCTCTAGACTAGTGGAGTTGCAATCAGGACTAAAGCCAGAAAGCCACCCAATCCAGGAATTATCAATGACTCACTCACTTTGTGCTCCTCTCCAGAGAGGTGAGGAAGGAAGAAGTGGCAGAGGCTAATGGTTACAAAAAAATAAGGTAAAAGCTTATTAATATGGGATTCTTCTTGTAGGCGATGGGAGTACCCTGTCACTATTTAAATCTCAATTCTATCAAATGATAAATAATGTTGTGGCTAAATAGCAACTACAGGTAAAACATTTCAGTCTTTTCAAGACTCCCTATGGCTCTGTCTACAATGCAAGGGATATAGACGTGACGATATGTATGTAATCACCAACATTAGTTACCGTAGCGTTTTTATTTGACTGCAGAAAATATACTAGGTAAATGCTATAGTTTTAAGTACAGGCATTTCTGTGACACGGGAGGTCCCGGGTTCGAATCCCGGCCAGGGCATGATGAGAACAGAACTTTTTCTGATTGGCCTGGGTCTTGGATGTTTATCTCTATAAGTAAGTATCTATTATAAAATATAGTATCGTTGAGTTAGTATCTCATAACACAAGTCTCCAACTTACTTCGAGGCTAACTCAATCTGTGTAATTTGTCCCGTATATATTAATTTATATTTACATTTCTATTGTCACATATTATTCCGAACTCTATGATTGTATGCAAATAGGCGCTTTTGGGAAACAATTCCCTCAATTATAAGGCTAACATGCCGGCCATAATGTGTACCTGCGGTTGGCATTTTGTGTAGGGTTCCTTGACTTGGTCCCAGCCTTCGCGTTCGCGTCTATATCTTTTACGAGGTAGACAGAGCCAGCAGACTTGAAAGACTGATGGGCCACGTTCAGCTGTTAGGCTTAATGATAGAATTGAGATTCATATAGAGTGACAGGTTGCTAGCGCGTCGCCTAAAAGAAGAATCCAAAGTTCATATGCCTACCCTTTAGTCGCCTTTTACGACATCCATGAGCTGAGCGGATTATTAATGTATGCAAACGGAAATTATCCTGTTGGAAATGTCCTGACCATTCATCCTGTCACCACTCCTGTCGAAACGTCAGGAAAAAAACGATATTTTCGCGTTAATTCCTGATTCCTTTGTAATTTTCTTCTATAAACGGTCTCTGTGGCGCAGCGGTAGTGCGCTTGTCTGTGTCAAAGTAGGTCTCGGGTTCGAATCCCGGCCAGGGCATGATGAGTAACGAACTTTCTCTGATTGGCCTGGCTCTAGAATGTTTAATTATTTAAGTATTTATTATAAAATATAGTATCGTTGAGTTAGTATCTTGTAACACAAGTCTCGAACTTACTTCGAGGCTAACTCGATCTGTGTAATTTGTCCCGTATATTTTTATTTATTATTTAGGTATATGGAAATTTCAGTTCGTAATTCCGTACGGTACATAATCCGCTCAACTACGAAGCATCGTTACGATTCTCGTAGCACGTGCTACGAACATTCGTAGCACAGTCTACGAGAATCCGTATTGCGGTCTACGAATCATTACTATATTTTGTAATAGAGGCCGCCCGCGACATCCTGACATACTCACAAACTTTAGCATTAATAATATAAATAGAATCATACATACATACATACATAAAATCACGCCTCTTTCCCGGAGGGGTAGGCAGAGACTACCTCTTTCCACTTGCCACGATCTCTGCATACTTCCTTCGCTTCATCCACATTCATAACTCTCTTCATGCAAGCTCGGCGGTTTCGGGTACTTTGACCTGACCCTTTACCAGAACGTCCTTAATTTGATCAACATAAATAATATGAGAATACTATAAAGTGAAAGATAATATAGTGACAGTAATAGAAAAGAGATGGCATTCTTAGATAATTTTGTCATTTGAAGAGAATTAATAAAAGCAGATTGTCTAAGAACCTAATAAGGCCCGGCCTTTTAGTCTTTTCGACACTGTTGGCTCTGTCTACCCCGCAAGGGTTATAGACGTGATTATATGAATGAATATATATACAAGTCCGGCGATGCAGTATGAGAATTTACTTACAGAAAGGAAAACGGATTTAAACATTTGTAAGGCCATAAATACACTTCATAAAATATGTATGTGAGTGTGTCTTTGGGGTTATGGCGACTGCACATTACTGCATTCGTAACAAAGTAATGGTCATTACCTCCCCCCCCCCCTTCCCCCCACACAGCAATGAATAGGGTCGCACTTGGTAGGTGTGGCATTATTGCTCAGTTTCATAACATACTGATCAGAAATACACGTAATTCTTTTTAGTAATCTGTATAATTATAGCGTTGTTAGTTGCACATTCAGAAATAACATTATGTTGTCAACCTAGATAAAGTTTTATAAATTGTAGTTATAAACTAAAGTATCGCTCTGAAACAATTTTTAAAGGTTTGCTTAATTAATGAGATATGGGTATGGATGTCAACTATACAAATCAAATATACAAGATGTAAGAAATTCTCACTAAAAATGTATCCAGTTGAAAACATAGATTAAAAAACCCCGCTTTGGTTTCATAATTCTACAAGTAGTGATATCTATTATTAACACGTGAAAGCTTTTGCCAAAGCCTCCTAGATTGGGCGTAGCCATGATAAATTATATTAACTTATAATCAAACGATACCATTTATAGTTAAAACATTTTATTTATTCCATTTCAAATAACTTATGTACTAGAAATTTTTTTATTCACCGCGAAGGTTGTCGAACGTTAATTTTCTTTATAAAGAAAAAGAAATCAGAGCATTCGAATTTCACACAATAAGGTACGTCAGTGACAGTTTTTTGTTTAGTGCCAAGTTCGACTTTGATCTAGAAGGAGCGGAGGGCTGAACAATAAAGGAAATCAATTATATTTAAGTGCATAATTTAATATAAGAAATGCGCGAGTGCATATCCATTCACGGCGGGCAAGCCGGCGTCCAAATCGGGAACGCGTGCTGGGAGTTGTACTGTCTGGAGCATGGCATTCAGCCTGATGGGCAAATGCCCTCGGACAAGACCGTGGGGGGCGGCGACGACTCCTTCAACACCTTCTTCAGTGAAACAGGCGCCGGGAAACACGTGCCCAGGGCAGTCTTCATCGATCTGGAGCCAACGGTGGTAGACGAAGTCCGCACGGGAACATACCGACAGCTGTTCCACCCGGAACAACTCATCACCGGCAAAGAAGACGCCGCGAACAACTACGCCAGGGGACACTACACCATCGGCAAAGAAATCGTGGATCTCGTCCTGGACAGAGTGCGCAAGCTCGCCGACCAATGCACGGGTCTGCAGGGCTTCCTCATCTTCCACTCTTTCGGCGGAGGCACCGGCTCCGGCTTCGCTTCCCTTCTCATGGAACGCCTCTCCGTGGACTACGGGAAGAAATCCAAACTAGAATTCGCCATTTACCCAGCCCCCCAGATATCCACGGCCGTGGTTGAGCCCTACAACTCTATCCTCACCACGCACACGACGCTGGAGCACTCCGACGCCGCCTTCATGGTAGACAACGAAGCCATTTACGACATATGCAGAAGGAACTTGGATATCGAGAGACCTACGTACACCAACTTGAATAGATTGATCGGACAAATAGTATCTTCGATCACCGCTTCTCTGAGATTCGACGGCGCCCTGAACGTCGACTTGACGGAGTTTCAGACTAACCTGGTGCCTTACCCTCGCATTCATTTCCCGCTGGTGACTTACGCTCCTGTGATCTCTGCCGAGAAGGCCTACCACGAGCAACTGTCGGTCGCCGAGATTACCAACGCATGCTTCGAGCCCGCCAACCAGATGGTGAAGTGCGACCCTCGCCACGGGAAGTACATGGCGTGCTGCATGCTGTACCGCGGTGACGTCGTGCCAAAGGACGTCAACGCTGCCATCGGCACTATTAAGACTAAGCGTACCATTCAATTCGTGGACTGGTGCCCGACTGGGTTTAAAGTGGGGATTAATTACCAACCGCCCACTGTCGTTCCTGGTGGTGACTTGGCCAAGGTGCAGCGTGCTGTGTGTATGCTGTCGAACACCACAGCCATCGCTGAAGCTTGGTCCCGCCTGAATCACAAGTTTGATTTGATGTATGCTAAACGAGCTTTCGTCCACTGGTACGTAGGTGAGGGCATGGAGGAAGGAGAGTTCTCCGAGGCTCGCGAAGACTTGGCTGCCCTCGAGAAGGATTACGAAGAAGTTGGAATGGACTCTGGAGAAGGCGAGGGCGAAGGCGGCGAGGAATATTAACTTTTATATCATTTTATTTTTAGGACTATTTTCCAGCTCGCTATGTAGTAGGTCTAAAACGTATTTTAATTATTTAAAAGGTATGTTATGTTTATTTTGAAGGAGTGAAATAAAATATACAAGTGCATTTTTGATTATTTCCGTATCTTGAATTTGATGGTGCAATGCTATTTGCGTTTGCGTATAGCTCCTAATCCGTTCTACCGTGGATGCATATTCATACCGGATTATTGGGATTTTGCATGGTTCCCGTCTGGTCTAAAAGCATTTTAATCTCTGCTTTCGTGTGTGATGGACATTTTACGTTGTGTGGGAAGATTTTTTTGTGAAAGAAAAATGATTGCAATCACAATTACCTACACGCATTGGTTCTATCGTATAGAAGTTTGAATAATGTAAGACAATAGAAGTGACATATCTGAGTTTTTATCGTTAGTATTACTCATGTGCCGTCGTCTTTTAGCCCGTAGTACAGCTTTTCTGCGCTGTAAAGCCAGAGTGAAGTGAAGTTGAAATTTGAAAAGATGTAGATCATGATGGTGATGATTGCCTGGTACAGATAAAAAGACACATTTATCAGTACTAACTATGGTTTTAACCACTTAAATTCTTTCTCGTCCTGGCGTTAGTTCAGGTTATATTCTCACATCTTTAGTAACGAGACCCTTTTCGAGATTGGGTAAGTCTACGTCTACTTATTGTTATTATACGAAGTAACTCTTAAATTAGATCATGGTTACACTTCCAGTTGCATATGCAGGATTCATTATGGTTTTCCTCACCGAAGGGCATAAGATTGTATTATGTACATACATAACTTCAAAAATTGTCATTGGTCGATTTGAACCTGTGATTCGCATCACGCATTTTAACCGGGCACCATTCTGATTTGACCACTGACGCTCAAACTTACTTGCCATTTCTATAGCCTTATAACATTCCAATTTCTGTGGTCAATCCCGTGAGGGTCCGAGGGTCGCTAGCAGAGAAGGGAGCAATTAAAGCTTCAGGCGCCTGTTATAATTGCTCTCAATCTTGTAACTCGTTCCAACTTTTTGTCCCTAAGGGACACTGATGATGCCTACCTAGAAACCTATTGTAAAGTCCGTAGCAGGTAACACAAAGTCCAATATTACATACAAGCATAAAATCACGCCTCTTTCCCGGAGGGGTAGGCAGAGACTACATATTTCCACTTGCCACGATCTCTGCATACTTCCTTCGCTTCATCCACATTCATAACTCTCTTCATGCAAGCATCCAATATTATCCACATTAAGAGGCAGACATGACTTATAACAAAAATGATTTTTTTTTTAAATCAGTACTAAAAACTGTAAAAAAGAAGTATGTATCCGTGAATATACCTATAAAATAAAATAGTTTGTAACGGTAAAGAAATAATAATAAAGCACAAATAAAATGAAGTATCTGTATATCACAAATATAATAAAGTTCTGAACCGATTTGATTGAAACTTTCATCCCAACGTGGCGTATCAATCTTTTCAAGACTGTTGGTTCTATCTACCCCGCAAGGGATATAGACGTGACCATGTGTATGTATGTATTTCATCCGAACTAATATCATAAATGCGAAAGTTGGTACCTTTTTACCCGTTATTTTAAATTTCGTGAACATACATATAACTGATAGTCTATGTGGCGCAGCGGTAGTACGGTTGTCTGTGACACAGGAGGTCCCGGGTTCGAATCCCGGCCAGGGCATGATGAGAAAAGAACTTTTTCCGATTGACCTGGGTCTTGGATACATACATACATACATACATACATACATAAAATCACGCCTCTTTCCCGGAGGGGTAGGCAGAGACTACCTCTTTCCACTTGCCACGATCTCTGCATACTTCTTTCGCTTCGTCCACATGGTCTTGGATGTTTATCTATATAAGTATTTTTATAGAATATAGTATCGTTGAGTTAGTATCTCGCAACACAAGTCTCGAACTTACTTCGTGGCTAACTCGATCAGCATAATTTGTTCCGTATATATAAATAAATAAATGAATAGTCTGAAGAAGGATATAAGGGCACCGATCATCACATTGGAGGCATCCCTGATCGCGCAGGCGAAGCCATAGGTAAAAACTATCTAATAAAGTGTAGCGGGAGCGATGATTCGGCTCGACCGCCACCAAAGGGAAGATCTTCCGCCAGGCTAGGTGTGATGCCTGGGGAACCGCGCGACAGACGGTGTTGAGTCGGAGGTTGTATACTTATATTGCTCCAATCCGTGAAATCTTTGCTTACGCGATTTATGTATTTTTCGCTGTTTTTGACTGAAACCGACGCGTGATTTTTTTTTGTGACTTGTGGCGTATAGATTTCGCCACAAAAGGAATGAAACAAATGAGTGTATACATAACTTTATTTTAATTTAATAAAAAATAAATACTTTATACAATTTAGATAAAAGTTAGGTTTGAATCGGCGTTGGCAACGGCGGAGGGCGACTTTCGTCAATTTCACCGCAAAACTTTGTTGACAGGAACCTGTTAATAGAAATTAATAATCACATGGTTATGTTGCAAAGTGGAAAGATGTAGTCTCTGCCTACCCCGCTGGGAAAGAGACGTGATTTTATGTATGTATGTTGCCTCGCGCTATGAGGCTCTTGGCAATTTAGAATAGGACCACTCCATATCTTTCCCATGGATGTCGTGAAAGGCGACTAAGGGAAAGGCTCATAAATTTGAGATTCTTCTTTTAGGCAATGGGCTAGTGTAGCAAACTGTAACTATTTGAATATATTATAGACACGTGTAAATTCCTTGCGGGGCAGACAGAGCCAATAGTCAAAAAGACTACAATGCCAGGTTCAGCTGTATGGCTTCATGATGGAATTGACATTCAAATAATGACATGTTGCTAGCCCATCGCCTGCAAAAGGAATACCAAGTTTATACGCCTATCCCTCAGTCGCCTTTTACGACATCCATGTGAAAGATATGGAGACTTAGAAGCAAATTCAAATTCAATGTATTTTTTCATTGTTATAGGACCATTTTAATTACTATTATTTCTATTGGTTTCACAACATTGGGTACATACATACATATAATCACATCTATATTTCTTGCGGGGTAGACGGAGCCAACAGTCTTGAAAAGACTGATAGGCCACGTTCAGCTATTTGGCTTTAAGATAGAATTGAAATTCAAATGGTGACAGATTGCTTACATTGGTTGACGTCACAAAAATACATTTAGCAGGAAGTTCATTCTGTGTGTTCTGTTCATTCTGCCGTGTGGTTCCCGGCACCAATACAAAAAAGAATAGGACCACTCCATCTCTTTCCCATGGATGTCGTAAAAGGCGACTAAGGGATAGGCTTACAAACTTGGGATTCTTTTTTAGACGATGGGCTAGCAACCTGTCACTATTTGAATCTCAATTCTATCATTAAGCCAAATAGCTGAACGTGGCCATTCAGTCCTTTCAAGACTGTTGGCTCTGTCTACCCCGCAAGGGATATAGACGTGAACATATGTATGTATGTATGTATGTATGTTCATTCTGACCTTGTAACAAATCTGAAGATCCTGAAGAAAGCGCGGGAGAAGTTTGCGGTCATCCTCAGCAGGATCGCGGAGAAGACAACAAAGTTGGTCAAGAAGAAGCATACCAGCAGACCGATGTCTTTGCAAGCTAGCTTCATGCTGTTGCTTTCGTTTATCAGACGCAATGGGCAATACCTGAGAAATAGACATACATACATACACACAAACACGCCTCTTCTCTAGGGGTAAGCAGAGACTATTATCGTTGAGTTTGTTGGGAAGAAAAATCCCAGTAGTTCTATTTTGGAATATTTAGATTTGAACAATGCCGTGTGGTTCCCGGCACCAATACAAAAAAAAAGAATAGGACCACTCCATCTCTTTTCCATGGATGTCGTGAAAGGCGACTAAGGGATAGGCTTACAAACTTGGGATTCTTTTTTAGGCGATGGGCTAGCAACTTGTCACCTGCCTGAGCGTGGCCTATAGTTTCTTTGGATAATGTTGGCTCTTTATAATCAAATTTATGAGCCTATCCCTTAATCGCCTTTTACAACATCCACGGGATAGATATGGAGTGTTTTATAAGTCTATTCTTAAGTCCCGGTAACCACACGGCATTTAAATTAAATAATTTAAATTACCTTAAATTGTATGCAGCGCAGCTTTCATACATATTTTTAATTACACTTGTAACGGTTCTTTGGGTTTTTTTCTTAGTTGAAGACATTTTGCTAAACTTGAACGCATCATGATTCTGGTGCCGACCAACGAAAGCGCTTTCCGGCTTCAGAAACGGGCATTCACTTGTCAATATTTTACATGTACATTTGTCTTGTTTCACTCCGGCACACCTACAGGGCATTATAGGTAGCTTTACATTTTTAACGCATGATGAATTGCTTTTACGAAATAATTAGGGTAGGCGGCGACGGTTTTTTTTATGTGGTTTCCACTTTATATTGAGCCTAGCAAACTCAGAACTAGAACCTCATAAGTGACAACTGATGACATGAATGTTAATTTATGACTTAATCATATCATGACGGATAAGAAGTCTGGGATAGAAGTATTCTGAGAATGCTTAAGAACCTTAGAGTATAGATTGAATTATAAATAACGTTAAGAGATCGTTGTCAATTATTTTTAACTAGCTACCCGCCCCGTCTTTGGGTAGTATTTGTACATATAAACCTTCCTCTTTAATTAGTCTATCATTGTATGGTTTTAAAGATCAAGCGTACATATTATAGGGCGACGGCCTCTGTGGCGCAGCGGTAGTACGCTTGTCTCTGACACCGGAGGTTCCGGGTTCGAATCCCGGCTAGGGCATGATGAAAAAAGAACTTTTACTGATTGACCTGGGTCTTGGATGTTTATCTATATATAAGTATTTATTATAAAATATAGTATCGTTGAGTTAGTATCTCGTAACACAAGTCTCTAACTTACATACATACATAAACTCACGCCTCTTTCCCGGAGGGGTAGGCAGAGACTACCTCTTTCCACTTGCCACGATCTCTGCATATTTCCTTCGCTTCATCCACATTCATAACTCTCTTCATGCAAGCTCAGCGGTTTCGGGTACTTTTGACCTGACCCTTTACCAGGACGTCCTTAATTTGATCAAGATACGTTCGTCTAGGTCTTCCCACTCCGACCTTTCCCTCCACACCCTCCATGTATATCTGCTTAGTCAACCTGCTTTCATTCATCCTCTCCACATGACCGAACCATCTCAACATACCCTTTTCTATTCCTGTAACTACATCCAACTTACTTCGAGGCTAACTCAATCTGTTTAATTATTTATTTATTTAGGTTATATAGGGACAGACGAGAGAAATGACTTAAGTCTTGAGAGGGTCAGGGAGTTCATGTAGCGGGAACGTTGATTCGGCTCGACCACCACCAAAGGGAAGATCTTCCGCCAGGCTAGGTGTGATCCCTGGGGAACCGCGCGACAGACGATGTTTTGTCGGAGGTTGTATATATGCTCCAATCCGTGAAATCTTTGCTTGCGCGATTTAGAATTATCGCTGTTTTTGACAGATCGCGTCGCGTGATTTAGTTTTTGTGACTTGTGGCGTATAGATGTCACCACAGTAGGTACCTTTTATCCCGGTAAAAACTATAGTTCGATTTAGATGTAGATTTTCGAAAAACCTTTTAATCTTTTGAAGGTGGCGCTACATTCGCTCGCGTGGGTGGCGCTAACCTACTTGCATATAATAAAAATAAAAGATTATTCAAATTGAAGAGAAAAACTTGAAAATGCGACGCTGTCAGTCTTCTGTCAGAAAATGTGAGAGAATGAAATTTACGCAATCAAAATAATAAATACTTAGTAACTATACCCATGATAAATCATTGTAAAAATGTAAATATGTTATAAAATTACCTGTTTTGAAATATATTTCTTATATATTTTTATTATATATACTCAAGAGATGGGTAAGTGAAACATTTATCTTTATCTATGATTTTCTAATTATTCTCAAAGTGTGGTCGGTCCAGATTGGAACCTTTAGTTAATTAAAAATAATCTAGGTTTCAGTTACACGTAGGTACAGTTAGCCAGAGCAAACAATAAGAAAATCCGAGGGCCACGTTCATATAGATAGCTTAATGATAGAATTGAGATGTTTGAAAAATTGATGATGATGATGATAGAAAAGAGTGAGGGTTTGCTAGCCAATCGCCGCAATGAAAAACCCTTTATGCAGTTTGGTTTTTATACAGCTGGCACGCAATAGGTTTTTTTTTTTCTTTACTACCAACATGAAAGCACAGGAATGTTATAGTCATTAATCTGGATTAATGACTTTTCACATATTCCATACTGGCTAACTACCAGTAGTTCATTGGATATACACTATATATAACTACAATGGATCATTCGTTCGAACATAGTCATGGGTTCCAATTGTAATTGTTGTTGTTATTTAATTTGTGAATCTAATTATTTCACTAATCAGTTCATATTGTTTATTCTAGTCGACTTCACATATGTGATACGCTCAAGATAACGCGACAAAATCGCTGAAAGTTTAATAATGATAAATCGTTGATTAATATAAATTATGTAACGCCGTGGTGTAGACATGGCAGACGGCAAATGTGCACGCAAATATTTCCTGAACAATAATCCTCATTCAGGGAAATATTTCAAAATGGATTCTCTAATGAGGAAAACAAATAATGATATCAATGTTATACTAGCTCCTAAACTTGACCGTTCTTTTGCCTATGACACGTTAACTCAGAATAGAGATAAAATTATCAATAATTCGTTTAAAAACGTATATTATAATGAAGTAATCAATGGGTACAATATATATCATAACAGGAGAAAGTATAAAATTTATAGATGTAAAACCAATAAAATAATTCGTTCTGGGCGCTCGAATGAACCGCACAGATCAGAAAGTTGTAGTAGTTGGCCTATAACTATTAATAAGCAGTCTAAAATTCTAATGCAGTCTTCTAACATTATTAATAAGAAAACATTACGAGCACTCAACAATACCTACATTGTCAAAGTTAATTCTGGATATCGTATACCCATAAAGTACTCGGAACAAAATAAGAATAAACTACAAACATGTTTCAAAGTATATAGATGTCAACTTAATATTAAAGAAGAGAGCTGTTGCTGCTCTTGTAATTCGGACGCTATGTTTGAAGTTATGAAAAGTTTATACGATTGTTACAAAAAGAAAAATTGTGATAACTGCAATTGTATTCTCTGTGGTCATATGCCTCGTGAAGAAAGGAAGGCCGGTGAAATTAGAAAATCAACTGCAGCGATGGAAACGCTAAGTACAAAACAGAAAAAAAAGGAATTAGGCAAAAAAACCAAAGCAGCAGTAGAAGCGATGGAGGGAAAATCACCACAAGAGAAAGAAAAAATACTAAAGGAGCTAGCTGCCACTGGAGCTCCACTTCCCGAAGGAAAAACAAAATCAGAAAAAGAACTAATAAAGAAAGTTCGAACGGCACTCGGTTTACCACAAGTTCCAACAGAACCTGCTGAAAAAGATAAGTTCCTAAAAGCTGAAGCTGCAGGGCTAGTTGCTCCTTTAGAAGGTAAAACTCCAGCTCAAAAAGAAGCAATTCTTCAACAGCAAGCTGATTTAGGCTTGCCACTTCCAGAAGGAAGAACGGCCTCTGAAAAAGCTCTCATAAAAAAAGTTAAAACTGGAACAGCTGTGCGTGTACCATCAGAAAAAATTCGAAAAGCAAAAGCAGCTGGATTATTTACACCGTTGGCAGGAAAAACTCCTGAACAAAAGGAAAAAATACTAAAAGGTTTAGCGACACACGGAATTCCTCTACCCGAACCAAAGACAACGTCAGAGAGAAAGCTGAATGACAAAGTCCGCAAGGACTTAGGTCTTCCTCCTGAACCTAAAAATGATAAAGAAAGAGAAAAATACAATAACGCTATGAACACAGGTGTTATAACACCTTTAGAAGGGAAAACCCAAGCTCAGAAAGAGGCCATTCTAAAAAAACAAGCCGAAATGGGTTTACCTTTACCAGAAGGGAGAACTCCATCAGAAAAAGCATTAATCGCAAATATTAAGGCCACATCAAAACCAACTCCTTCTATAGTCCGTATTCCTTCTGAAAAATTACGGAAAGCAAAAGCAGCTGGTCTTATTACGCCACTGGAAGGAAAAACACCCGCACAAAAAGAGAAAATTTTAAAAGGTTTGGCAGAAAATGGAATTCCCTTGCCTGAAGGCAAGACATCATCTGAAAAAAAATTAATAGACAAAGTCAGAAAAGATATGGGCCTTCCACCGGAACCAAAAACATCTGATGCTAAACGAAAATATGCAAAGGCGCAAAATGCCGGAATAATTACTCCATTGCAAGGTAAAACCCCTGCTCAGAAGGAAGATATTCTCAGAAAACAAGCCGAAATGGGTATACCTTTACCAGAAGGACGAACTCCGTCAGAAAAAGCATTGATAGCAAAGGTTAAGGCCACCGCAAAACCTGTCCCGTCAGCACCATCAGCGGCTGCAATCCCTTCAGAAAAATTACGTAAAGCAAAAGCCGCCGGTCTTATTACACCACTGGAAGGAAAAACACCAGCACAAAAAGAGAAAATTTTAAGAGGTTTGGCAGAAAATGGAATTCCCTTGCCTGAAGGCAAGACACCATCCGATAAGAAATTAATTGACAAAGTAAGAAAAGACATGGGCCTTCCGCCAGAACCAAAAACATCTGATTCTAAAAAGAAATATGCGAAAGCGCAAAACGCCGGTATAATAACTCCATTACAAGGTAAAACCCCTACTCAGAAGGAAGATATTCTGCGGAAACAAGCCGAAATGGGTATAGCTTTACCAGAAGGCAGAACTCCATCAGAAAAAGCATTGATAGCAAAGGTTAAGGCCACCGCAAAACCTGTCCCGTCAGCACCATCAGCGGTTGCAATCCCTTCAGAAAAATTACGTAAAGCAAAAGCCGCCGGTCTTATTACACCACTGGAAGGAAAAACACCAGCACAAAAAGAGAAAATTTTAAGAGGTTTGGCAGAAAATGGAATTCCCTTGCCTGAAGGCAAGACACCATCCGATAAGAAATTAATTGACAAAGTAAGAAAAGACATGGGCCTTCCGCCAGAACCAAAAACATCTGATGCTAAAAAGAAATATGCGAAAGCGCAAAACGCCGGTATAATAACTCCATTACAGGGTAAAACCCCTGCGCAGAAGGAAGATATTCTGCGCAAACAAGCGGAAATGGGTATAGCTTTACCAGAAGGCAGAACTCCATCAGAAAAAGCATTGATTGCAAAGGTTAAAGCCACCGCAAAACCTGTCCCGTCAAAACCATCAGCGGTTGCAATCCCTTCAGAAAAATTACGTAAAGCAAAAGCCGCCGGTCTTATTACACCACTGGAAGGAAAAACACCAGCACAAAAAGAGAAAATTTTAAGAGGTTTGGCAGAAAATGGAATTCCCTTGCCTGAAGGCAAGACACCATCTGAAAAAAAATTAATAGACAAAGTCAGAAAAGATATGGGCCTTCCACCGGAACCAAAAACATCTAATGCTAAAAGAAAATATGCAAAGGCGCAAAATGCCGGAATAATTACTCCATTGCAAGGTAAAACCCCTGCTCAGAAGGAAGATATTCTCAGAAAACAAGCCGAAATGGGTATACCTTTGCCAGAAGGACGAACACCATCAGAAAAGGCTCTAATCGCTAAAGTAAAAGCTACAGCGAAACCTGTTCCTTCCGTAGTTCCAGTCCCTTCAGAAAAGTTACGAAAAGCTAAAGCAGCTGGATTTATTACACCATTAGAAGGAAAAACACCAGCTCAAAAAGAGAAAATTCTTAGAGGATTAGCAGAAAACGGGATCCCTTTACCAGAAGGCAAAACGGCATCCGAAAAAAAATTGATCGACAAAGTTCGAAAAGATATGGGCCTTCCACCAGAACCAAAAACATCCGATGTAAAAAGAAAATATGCAAAAGCGCAAAAGGCCGGGATTATTACCCCGTTGCAAGGAAAAACCCCAGCTCAAAAAGAAGCTATACTGCGAAAACAAGCCGAAATTGGAGTACCTTTGCCAGAAGGAAGAACTCCATCAGAAAAAGCTCTGATTGCTAAAGTTAAAGCCACCACGAAACCTGTTCCGTCCGTAGTTGCCATTCCTTCTGAAAAATTACGCAAAGCAAAAGCCGCCGGTCTTATAACGCCTCTTGAAGGGAAAACGCCAGCGCAAAAAGAGAAAATTTTAAAAGGTTTAGCTCAACACGGTATTCCCTTGCCTGAAGGCAAGACAGAATCTGAAAAGAAATTAATTGATAAGGTTCGAAAGGATATGGGTCTTCCGCCAGAACCAAAAACAGCCAGTGCCAAAAGGAAATACAATAAAGCGCAAGCTGCTGGTATATTAACTCCTCTTGAAGGTAAATCTCCCGCTCAAAAAGAAGCGATTTTGCGAAAGCAGGCTGAAATGGGTTTACCATTACCAGAAGGTCGTACACCATCTGAAAAGGCTTTAATTGCCAATATAAAGGCAACAGCGGTCCCAACTCCATCAGCTGTTTCTATACCTTCAGAAAAACTACGAAAAGCGCAAGCTGCTGGTTTGATGACCCCGCTAACAGGTAAAAAACCAAAAGATAAAGAAAAAATACTTAAAGGTTTAGTTAAGGAGAGAATACCTTTGCCTGAATCTAAAACTGCGTCAGAAAGGAAAATACAGGCCAAAGTTCGAAAAAACATGGGTCTCCCACCTGAACCTTCAACACCAGCAGAAAAAGCTAAGTATCAACAAGCTCAAGCGGCCGGAATCATCACTCCATTAGAAGGGAAATCACCAGAGCAAATGAAAAACATTTTACAACGACAGCATGATATGGGAATACCACTTCCTGAAGGACGCAATAAAAAAGAAAAAGCTTTGATAAAGAAAATAAAAGCAGGCACACCTCCACCTTTACCACCTGACAAAGCAAAAAAATTAGATAAAAAAACTGCAAAGAAAGTAACAGAAGGAACGGGCCCTGTAGACGAATGCATATGTTCACTTCTTACTCCAGAAGCAGAAAGAACAACAGCTGCTAAACCAGGGAAAATACCAAGTGAGAAATTAAAAGCAGCAAAAGCTGCCGGGTTGATTACTCCATTGACAGGAAAAACACCTGCTCAAAGAGAAAAAATTTTGAAGGGCTTAGCTCAACAAGGCCTTCCATTGCCTGAGGGAAAAACACCGTCTGAAAAAAAAATTATAGAAAAGGTTAGACAAGATATCGGATTACCTCCTGAACCAAAAACATCTGCACAAAAAGTTAAGTACGCCAAAGCTCAAGATGCTGGGTTGATAATACCATTAGAAGGCAAATCACCAGCAGAGAAGGAAAAAATCTTACGAGCACAAGCTGAAATGGGTTTACAATTACCCGAAGGCCGAACTCCGTCAGAAAAAGCATTAATAGCTAACATAAAAGCTACCGCAAAACCCAAACCCTCCTTAGTCCCAATCCCATCTGAAAAGCTACGCAAAGCTAAGGCAGCTGGTCTAATAACTCCTCTAGCAGGAAAAACTCCAGCTCAGAAAGAGAAAATTTTAAAGGGTCTTGCTGCTCATGGTATACCTTTACCCGAGGGGAAAACAGCATCTGAAAAAAAATTGATTGATAAAGTTCGAAAGGATATTGGCCTACCACCTGAGCCAAAAACTTCACGAGAAAAACAGAAATATAATAAAGCATTTGCTGCTGGAATCGTCACACCCTTAGAAGGTAAGACGCCAGCTCAGAAGGAAGCAATTTTACGAAAACAAGCGGAAATGGGTTTGCCTTTGCCAGAAGGTCGAACCCCCTCGGAAAAAAAATTAATTGACAATATAAAAGCTACTACGTCGCCTGTTCCATCTGCAGCAGCCATACCTAGTGAAGCAGTTCGTAAGGCTAAAGCTGCTGGATTGCTAACACCTTTAGCAGGGAAGACCCCAGAGCAAAGAGAAAAAATATTAAAAGGTTTGGCGAAGTCAGGAATGCCTCTGCCAGAAGGAAAAACTCCCTCAGAAAAAGAATTAATAAAAAAAGTAAGAACTGAAATGGGCTTACCACCGGAACCCAAAACATCAGCTGATAGAGCTAAATTACAGAAAGCCCATGCCAAAGGCCTTATTACACCACTTGAGGGAAAAACGCCAGCCGAAAAAGAAAAAGCTATAAAAAGTATGATAGCAGCTGGAGTGCCCCTTCCTGTGGGTAGGACTCCCTCAGAAAAGGCTTTAATAGATAAAGTAAAAGCTACATCAAAAGCACCTTCCTTAGTACATTTACCGTCTGAGAGAATACGTAAAGCTAAGGCGGCCGGATTGATGACACCTTTGAAAGGGAAAACACCAGAGCAAAAGGAAAAAATAGTTAGAGGTTTAGCCATGAATGGTTTACCACTTCCTGATGCAAAATCTCCATCTGACCAAAAGTTAATTGATAAAGTTCGTAGGGATCTCGGTTTGCCGCCGGAACCGAAAACCTCAGCTGCAAAACAAAAGTATATGAAAGCACTAGGTGATGGTGTAATAACTCCATTAGAAGGAAAATCTCCAGCTGACAAAGAAAAAATTCTTCGACGTCAAGCTGAAATGGGTATACCACTGCCTGAAGGACGAACTCCATCAGAAAAAGCAATGATAGCAAATATAAAAGCTACAGCTAAACCCGTCCCATCAGCGGTCCCAATTCCATCCGAAAAATTGCGTAAAGCTAAAGCCGCAGGTTTAATAACACCTCTCGAAGGAAAATCTCCAGCCCAGAAGGAAAAAATTTTAAAAGGACTCGCAGCCCATGGTATACCATTACCAGAAGGAAAAACTGCATCAGAAAAAAAATTGATTGATAAAGTTCGGAAAGATATGGGTCTTCCACCGGAACCGAAAACATCCGACGCTAAACGGAAGTTTAATAAAGCACAAGCCGCTGGATTAATAACTCCTTTAGAAGGCAAATCACCGGCTCAGAAAGAAAAGATTCTTCGGGGTCAAGCAGAAATAGGTTTACCTCTCCCGGAAGGTCGAACTCCGTCAGAAAAAGCTCTGATTGATAATATCAGAGCCACAACAAAACCTGCGCCATCTGTATTTAAAGTACCTTCTGAAAAATTACGCAAAGCTAAAGCAGCTGGTGTTCTCACACCCTTAGAAGGAAAAACTCCAGCTCAGAAAGAGAAAATATTAAAAGGATTGGCTGAACATGGAATACCACTTCCTGAAGGTAAAACTGCATCTGAAAAGAAATTGATTGACAAAGTCAGGAAGGACATGGGTCTTCCCCCAGAACCAAAAACATCCGATGCTAAACGAAAATATAATAAAGCACAAACCGCTGGATTAATAACGCCATTACAAGGAAAATCACCAGCAGAAAAAGAAAAAATTCTTCGTGGTCAAGCAGAAATGGGTTTGCCCCTGCCTGAAGGTCGGACTCCATCAGAAAAAGCCTTAATTGAAAAGGTCAAAGCCACAACAAAACCAGTACCTTCTGTAGCTCCAGTTCCTTCTGAAAAACTACGCAAAGCGAAAGCAGCTGGTGTTCTCACACCCTTAGAAGGAAAAACTCCAGCTCAGAAAGAGAAAATATTAAAAGGATTAGCTGAACATGGAATACCACTTCCTGAAGCGAAAACTGCATCTGAAAAGAAATTGATTGACAAAGTCAGGAAGGACATGGGTCTTCCCCCAGAACCAAAAACATCCGATGCTAAACGAAAATATAATAAAGCACAAACTGCTGGATTAATAACGCCATTACAAGGAAAATCACCAGCAGAAAAAGAAAAAATTCTTCGTGGTCAAGCAGAAATGGGTTTGCCCCTGCCTGAAGGTCGGACTCCATCAGAAAAAGCCTTAATTGAAAAGGTCAAAGCCACAACAAAACCAGTACCTTCCGTAGCTCCAGTTCCTTCTGAAAAACTACGCAAAGCGAAAGCAGCAGGTGTACTCACACCTTTAGAAGGCAAAACTCCAGCTCAAAAAGAGAAAATTTTGAAAGGTTTAGCGGAACATGGAATACCACTTCCTGAAGGTAAAACTGCATCCGAAAAGAAATTGATTGAAAAAGTCCGGCAGGACATGGGTCTTCCACCTGAACCAAAAGCATCCGATGCTAAACGAAATTACAATAAAGCTCAAGCCGCCGGATTGATAACGCCATTACAAGGGAAAACCCCGGCGGAAAAAGAAAGAATTCTTCGTGGCCAAGCAGAAATGGGTTTACCTTTACCAGAAGGTCGAACAAAATCAGAAAAAGCACTAATTGCTAAGATAAAAGCTACCACTGCACCCCCGGCTGCAGCAGGTAAAGAAGTAGGACCGCCTCCTTTACCGCCTAAAAAAGCAACAAAATTGGATAAAAAAACCGCCAAGAATATTAAAGAAGGAACAGGTCCCGTTGACGAATGTATTTGTCCACTTTTGACGCCAATGTCTGAAAGAGACGTTAAGAAAGAGGAAAAAAAGAAAGAAGAAAAGGTCAAACCAGTTTCATCTCAAAAATTACGTAAAGCAAAAGCCGCAGGCTTAATTACCCCCTTAGAAGGAAAAACTCCCGCTCAGAAAGAAAAAATTTTGAAAGGTCTTGCACAACACGGCATACCTTTGCCGGAGGGAAAAACAGCATCCGAAAAAAAGCTTGTTGATAAAGTTCGGAAAGACATGGGCCTTCCACCAGAACCGAAAACATCATCTGATAAACAAAAATATGATAAAGCATACGCAGCTGGAATAATGACCCCTTTAGAAGGCAAAGCTCCAGCAGCCAAGGAAGCTATATTACGCAAACAAGCTGAAATGGGTATTCCATTGCCAGAAGGCCGAACACCATCGGAGAAAGCTTTGATCGATAAGGTGAGAGCAACTACTAAAGCCAAACCCTCTGTAGGAGTAATTCCATCTGAAAAATTGCGCAAAGCTAAAGCTGAGGGTTTGCTTACACCATTGGCAGGTAAAACTCCACAGCAAAAAGAAAAAATATTAAAAGGTTTGGCAAAATCAGGAATGCCTCTTCCTGAAGGTAAAACCCCTTCAGAAAAAGAATTAGTAAAAAAAATAAGAACAGAGATGGGTTTACCACCAGAACCAAAAACATCGGCCGACAGAGCAAAATTAGACAAAGCCCATGCACAAGGACTTATAACGCCACTTGAAGGAAAGACTCCAGCCCAGAAAGAGAAAGCATTAAAAAGCATGATAGATGCAGGCGTAGCTCTGCCGGAAGGCAGGACTCCATCAGAAAAAGCTTTAATTGAAAAAGTCAAATCAAAATATCCAACTCCATCTGTGGTACCAATTTCTTCAGCAAAATTGCGGAAAGCTAAAGCAGCGGGCCTATTAACACCATTAAAAGGAAAAACACCAGCCGAAAAAGAAAGAATTTTGAGAGGCTTAGCAGAAGCAGGGCTTCCAGTCCCAAAAGGTGAAACACCATCAGAAAAAGCATTAGCAAAAAAAATTACTCGTGAATATGGAATTCCTCCCGAAGCAAAAACACCATCAGAAAAAGAAATTGTACGGAAAGCAAGAGCTGAAGGCCTATTAACGCCATTAGCTGGAAAAACCCCGGCAGAAAAAGAGAAAATTTTAAAAGGATTAGCGGATGCTGGATTGCCTATGCCTGAAGGAGCTACTGCATCCGAAAAGGAACTAGTAAAAAAAGTTAGAGCAGCTTCTGGACTTCCACCAGAGCTTACGCCTTCAGAAAAGTTGGGCAAAATAAAAACAAAATCAAAAGGTGTTGCTGTTGGAGAAAGAAAAGCTAGTAAAAGAGCTGGTATTTCGGAACAGTTTCAAGATATTCTTAAAACCACAAAATGTGACCGAGCGTGTGGGTGTGATCGAAAGAAAATTAGATTCAAACACAGTTATGTGAAAATAAGAGTAACTTCACCTGATATTTCATCCTTATGTCCATGTCCTGATGAATGTGTCCCCGGTGTAAAAGGTGGAGTTTTTGTAGACAATGAAGGTATCAAAGTTACCGTTGGGAGAGCGACTGGAGTGCCGTCATTTCTTAACATCAATAAAAATGTTGAAGACACATTTCAAAGCATATTTATTAGCAATAGAGCAAATAAGTTTAACTCTGATATTTACACTGATGTGGACCAGGATAAAGAGACCAACGAAAATGTTTTAGAACTTATTTTTAATAATAATAAAAATGAAAATTCGGATACTATTGTAAGATACGCTAATTATTCGACTAGTGGTTCGGAGACAATTTTCGATGAAACCTCGACATCCTCCACGAGTTCTTCAGATTGCTATGAACCCAATAATTGTAATGGAATTGAGATTAATGCAAAGGACATGTCTAGTAGTTCCAAATGTTACTTGGTTGAGAGTATTTCTACTTATAACTCAAAAATGAAATTGTCAAAGGAATCATCCGAAAATCTAGAGTCGTCGTCCTTATTGAGTATACACTCTGTACTTTTGATAAAAACGGAATCTTCCTTAAGTCTGTCAACTAATTCAAAATTGAGTGAAGATATACATACAATAAGCGTTATATCATTTATAGATAGCAACTTTTCAGAAGAATCATGTAATATGTACAGTGATATTTACGACAAGTCATCAGTAACTACTCAGTTTGAGTACTCTGACTACGTTGTAAATTACGAGACGAATGACCTGAGGTAAATATTTTGCTTAATATAGTTTTCTTAATCGGTGCTGAAAACGATATGTAGGTCTGTAGGAACCGTATGGAGCCGCACTGAGAAAAGTGCGAGCAGAGGTGACATTTATATTGAGACTCATTTTAATTTAAGACCTGTCTTAACCAGCCAGCCATAGGCTATTTTCAAGAGCAAGCACGTAGATTTATATATACTTGAACTGGGAGTTGGGATTAAATTTATATTTCCTAAGTGGACAATTGTAACATCTACTTTTAAAAATCAAATTGCAGTTCATTGAACTTAAAAGTGTAGAGCTCTTATCACGGAAACATGATCATTAATTTTAATTAAAAACGTTAAATTGTTATTTGCAGATACCCCGATTGTTCTGAATATTCGATGGATGACAGATTCAAGAAAATGTGTTTGAATACGGATGTACCTATTTACAATTTTTCCGAAACCAAATATCGAACTACCGAAACCATTGTTCATAAAATAGATTCTGTCATTGTAATAAGTAATCTAAACAGGGATAAAGATGTGATAAATGTTGTTGATAAAATACTTGAAAGTAAACCTTTGTCAGATTCATCCATTTTCATAGTTGTGTCCACAACTGACTTTGATTCAGATACGTCTTCTGATAGTAACTCATCAATTTGTATCCAACTCTCCCGCAATATATCCCAATGGATGGTCAAAAGTAAAGGTAAGAAAATAATTGTATCACTGTGTATGACATTTAACACGCTAAGTGAAAATAATTTCAGTGTCCATAATCACTATTTTCACTTTTAGATGTACAAAAGAACCAGCATTGATTTAAAACTACTCTTGTAGTAATAGATGAATAAGGTGTACTGTAAAACTTTAATTAAATTTAAAAATACATGCAACTTTGGAAGTCTGTGATCTCAACAATACTATCACATTGTCACAATCATTTTTAATTGTATACAATAGGTACAAGATAATACACCTCATTTGATCAAAAGTGATAGCCGTAACCTAAGGCTCTTTGCACAAAATTAGACGTCACCAGAATTCTTACAATGGCCATACCGAAGATGCTCATTTGTATTATTTCTGGAAACCCACGAAACTTTGCACTAAGAAGTAAATTCAGTTGTTTTATTTAAAATTGACGATTTTTTTCTAGCACCAACCAAAGTTTTATCACAACAGCCAGGATTCAATATTTACAAAAAAGGCAAATACAGAGATATAGAACAAAATAAATGTTCCTATCAACAGGAGAAAAAATCCAAGAGCCTCTTTTACAATGATGACAGAGAACAATCCAGAGTTGAAGTTAGCGTAGGGAGATCTGTTACATTTGACGAAATGCGCCATGAACGACAGTTAAGAAATAATGAAAGACGTAGTTATAAAGCCCAAAGACAATATCCCTATGTGGAGAAAAGCATGGATACCACAACAGATAGGCCATGTTGTTGCTCACCAATAGACAAAAAACATTTTCATTCTGAAATACAGTGCATTAAAAATACAGTTTCAGAAATAATAACGCCGATAATTTCTAGCCAAGGACAAGCGCAAGGTAAGAGTGTCATATTACTTTTATTTGAAGGTTTGTGTAATCTGAATCTTTGGGTTGATGGGTGTTGGCTCAAAAATAATTAGATAAATTTGATACAAGGGTCGATCAACGTAGCTTCAAGAAAATTACTTTTTGTGGTCATTTCCAACAAAGCAATATTGGCGATATTTTCGTTCCACAGCCGTAACTACCTGCTCAATTTTTGAAATGACATCAGTAATACCTATATTTTTTTACCATATTCCAGGTCTGAACGTAGACATTAAAGGTTTTCAACAAAATGCTGGATACCCGCAAACTCCCGGACACCAGCATAGTCCCGAGCGCAAGCAGAATCACGGACGCCCGCAAAATATCGGTTACAACAACATAAATCAAACTATAGGAACACAAGCAACGGAATTGTACACTGTACCACAGTCGGCATCTGGATACAACTTTAATAGATGCACACCGTGTGTTACTCCCCCTACTCCCTGTACAGTTAAACGACCAGAACCACCTCAATGTGAAGGATGTAAAACACCTATTAATATTACAAAAATTGATGATCCTATAAATATCAAACAACCTAAACCAAAGAAAGAAGAGAAAAAGAAAGGAAATATTAAAAAGGAGAAGACCATGCCTGGTGTTGACAAGGGTTGCCAGTGTTCCCCTGATTTGTTAAAAAAAATGTTCGATCAAATGATGAGTGAAATGCAGAAGGCAATTTGTAATGCTGACAAAGCTTTAAGTGAAATGCCATGTTCTAAGAATGTACAAAAAAATAAAAAGAAGGAAACAAAAGGTAAAAGCAAAAAAGGTTCATCCACACCACCGGTATTACCTTCACCTGCAAGAAATGCTCCTGTAAGGAGTGCATCATCATTGAATTTATGTACAGGTAAAATTGTGTTATTATACTATTAAAACCGGATTTTGTAAAATGGGCATTAATTTTACAGATTGCCACTTCTACCCACTAGTCTTGGGATTATAATCATTAATTCTTCTAAATTCTATTCCAGAAATTAAATGCAGTGACCAGATTTGCCAAATAACTCCACCACATTCACCAGTTAATATTGGTGTTGGTCCAAGTACGTCTCAAAGTGGTTCAGATTCCAAAGAAAAATGTTCATGCGATAAAAAAACTCGTAAAAAGAAGTACAAAGAATACATGAAAAAGCAGAAAAAAGAAATGAAAGAGCAGAAACGTAGAGAGAAAATTAAAAAACGAAACACATGTTTATGTCCTCCGGAGGAGGAAGATTTTTTAGAAGACGATCGCAGTCAGGACTTCGAGTGGATAGATCTGAAAAAAATTAGACAATTGAAATCTGAACAGACACAGGTGATGTCAGGTTTTAACATAGGTTTTAGGAAAAAACCGAAGCAAATGGAGGGAAATTTGTTTGGAGATAGTTTTGAAGATGCTTTGGACTACTATGAATTGTTCCCAACTCCTGAAGATATAGAAAGAAAGATGCTAGAAGAGCGCAAAGTTTGCCCTTGTGACGAACCAGTGATAGACAAATGCGTTTGTCCTGCAGAAAAACCGCCTGACACACCGCCACCAGGTCCATTATTTTTAACGGAATCGGAAGAAGAAGATTTGGAACTTAATCCTGAAGGAGGGTTTAAATTTGCACTAACTGGTAAAGGTTCCCATGCGAAAGGTCTAGGCAGCCTCTGCTGTCCTGAGTTGATGAAAAAAATAAGTAAAAATCGCGATTAAAAGTTTTAATTGAATCATATAAAGACGTGTACACAGTCGTCTGTCCATATTGTTATGTAAGTGAATTAATTTATACATTTAAAATGAGTAGGCAACTTATACTCGTACTTATATTAAATTTGTGAAGTGAATTTATTAAAATTATCAAATAATCAGAAAATCAGTTATAAAATATATTTGTAGTTTAATTTAATTAGGCACATCTAACAGATAGACAGTGCCGTGTGGTTCCCGGTTGGCTCTGTCTACGCCTCAAGGGATATAGACGTGACCATATGTATGTATGAAGATAGACAGTAGCACACAAGGATATAAGAATTAATAAGGCGAAATCCATATAGGTAGGTACATGCACGCTTTTTTGTCTAGTACCTACCCGTCTAACGCGAATACTAGGTATTGCACCGATTTCGAATTTTGAATGGGGTCGAATCAGAACTTCGGCTCACTGCATTATTATTGTCACTGTCCCTTGGAGGTGTTTCACCACCACCACGTTTTCTCAAATTTTTAGGCTTTGGACGCTTAGTCCAACAGACTATATTAAAAGCACACAAATAATTGAAAACAAAAGCTTTTAGAATAGCAATTTAGAAGAATACAATAAGAATTCTCTCCTCCCCTAAGGGGCGAATACGTAGTATATTAGCCCTCTAGGGGAGGGATCACAGTGAATCAGTTTTTTTCGTTCAGTGGCGAGTTTTATCCTATCCTATGAGATGTAGGTATATATTATACGATGATAAAGATATTATGTCGTATACATATAAATTATAGTAAAAATTGTTACTTTCTAACCGTTGTTACATTGTATGGTACCTATAGAAATTTCAGGATAGAATCATGGCGTTCACCCTTTCCCAAAGGGGGGTAACCTTAACTTAAGGTCCTTAAGGAACCACGAAGTGTAAGTAAACGTAAAATTCAGTAATTACGAGATAGACACAACACACCATGCACTTAAAATAATAAAAAATGGCTTCAAGTTTTCCCGCCAAGTTTTGGGCGTCCACAGATTAATAGGTAGGTACGCCACGACAACATTATTCTTGAGGTCTCATGCGGTACTGCCAATATAATATGCAGCGAGCGAACCTCGCTGCCAACCAAAGAATACTATTAAAAGCTAACCGAATTTGTCACAAAACAAAATACGTCAAATCGTCAGTAGTACCAACATAAATTCAATAAAATAAAATACAGAATACTACCGCGCTCTATTAAAATGTATCATTTTATGGCAATATTTTGTAACAATGAGAAAAAAATGTTTTTTTTTTCGCGGCATCCCTTTTGTCATTCGTCAAAGAGCAAGCTACAGATAGTTTCGTGCTTGAATAATTTATTTTCGTTTTCTTTCTTGGTAATATTGGTAAGTACTTACTTATTTAAATTAAACATAACATGTTAATTCTCAGTGTGTATTTTGTGATGTTTACAATATGCATAAACAAACTATTAGCCGTTAATATACACGTGTCGGTCTTTTACCGTAATAATTGCTGTAGAATCGCGAAAAAGTGTAACGTTTAAAATAAATGGTGATGGCTGATCATAATGTGATTAAAATAAGAGAATAATATGTTGTCTTGCTAACGATTTTTTAAACGGTACGTAAATAATATGTATTTTTTCATTGGCGTACATACAGTGTTACATCCGATTGCCATTGTAGCTCTCTCGGGGTATTAATACAATACTAGCGAATGTCCGAATAATATTCAACCTATTTGACGTCGTATTATCCTAGTTCAGCCGCATTGCATCGCAATACCCTAATATTGGTTAGGCATACTGAAATTGATTGCATCAAAAAATTTTCTTAATATCAGCCTCTGATAGCTCTTCTCACAAATAGTTGTTAACCTTTTTGTGTCAGAGCTACGAGTCTTATTTGTGTACTTCACTACTAAATGAAAACAATACAAATAACAGGTATAAATATATTGATAATTCTGTTATATAGGGTTAAAGATGTCAAATAATGGACGGAAACGCGCGGCGCCTGCGTCGGGTCGTCCCACGAAGATCAGGAAGCCTCGCAAGCCAGTCTCGGAAGACGAGGACAGCAATGACTCAGTGGTATCTGAACAGCAGCAGGAGGCACCCCGGACGCCTTCCCCCCTCGGAGACGAGCCCACCATTAAATTACCAGAGGTACTTAATTTTTGTTTATAATTAATTCAATAACTATTCAAGTGGTTTAGGTAAATATTTTTTTCAGAACTTGTGTTAGACTTTTTTTTATTAGATGTGTTAAAATGGATTTGATTCTAGGAATAACCATGCAAGCTCTGGGTAAAAGCTAGTCTCTTAAATTGATGTCTTTTAAATAATTTCACATAGATACCTAAAAATTCAAATTAAAAATTTTTATTCATTATTATGGGGCTTTAACATAACTAAATAATTCTCATATCTTTTGATTTCACAACATTGGCAAACAAATTAAATAAAAATAAGTGCTACTTCCAATTTATCCGCTCTCTCCACATTTCTTTTCTAAGCTTGGATTTACAATTATCCAAACTTAGAAAAAAAATGTGGAAGAGAGAATGCATTGCTATGAGTACATGACTTCTTTACTCTCTCATCTGTTCATATGTGCCTCTATCTCACAATATAAATGTATGAATACTTATTATACCAATGACAACCCAATATAATGTTTCACTTAACTATTTGGTTTAATTCTTTGGGCTTCTCTTTTTCTCATAATTGTTTCTATTTGTTGAATAATCTAAACTTCTCTTCTTTTTTTACTTTGTCAGAAGACATGGTTAATCTATAGTAATATTATAAAGCTGAAGAGTTTGTTTGAACGTGTTAATCTAAGGAACTACTGTAATTGAATCAAGAATTGAGTTAAGTAGGGATCCTAAAAAACTAAGATTTAGAAGCCAATGCCTATCATCTTTCTATCATTATTTCAGGAGTTGCTGAAGACATTTTACAAGACCCCTGGGGTTTTAATGATTGCCGGTCTCGTCTCCTGGGATCTGGTGGCCAAACGCGAGAACAATCCAGCCAAACGAACGCACCCCAACCTTTACACCTTTCATAAGTTCACAGATCGCAGAGTGAGTATTTGCACATACAATGTGCATGCATACAATCAACCCTCATTCCCAGTGTGGTAGGCAGAGACTACATCATTCTGCTTGCCACTTTCCTTACACATTTCTTTCGCCTAATCTCTTTTCATATCAGCTCTTAATGCACGCTCGTCAGTTTCAGATACTCTTAAGACATCTTCAATGTTGCGTGCGAATATTTTTCGACCATACGTTAATCTCATGATTTACACATACGCATGTCTTTTTCCCTGACAGGGTAGACAGAGCCAACACAGTCACACAACTAGAATGCAGTGTTTAAATGCAAAGATTTATAGTATAAACTAACTGGTGGTCAGAGAAGCAGCTGGCTCACTCCATTTTATTTTTTCATCCCTTCTTATAAATGTGAAGGTAACTCTGTCAGTCTGTTGCACTTTCACGCCTATACCACTGAACCGATTTTGATTAAATTTGGTCCATAGTTAAAGTTGACCTTGTGGAAGAACATAAATCATATAATTTTAATTATGAAAAAAGTGGAAGAAGTCAAAGAGTTAGTAGATTGTCAGTGAACTTTAACAGCAAAGGAAGTTGCTGGCCATAGCACAATAAAATCAGAATTTCTACCATAAAATTAATGAGAGTGTTACCTCAAACAATTTATTTATTTATGATTTTACATACATAGGTAGATACGGTCACGTCTATATCCCTTGCGGGGTAGACAGAGCCAACAGTCTCGAAAAGACTGAATAGCCACGTTCAGCTACTTGGCTTATTGATAGAATTAAAATCCAAATAGTGACAGGTTGCTAGCCCATCGCCTTTTACGACATCCATGGGAGAGAGATGTAGTGGTCCTATTCTTTTTTGTATTGGTGGTGTTGTATTGTACTGGTGGGAATCACACGGCACATTTATGATTTTAGTAGATTCATAAGTATATTATCATAACTTCAAGTTATGTTGATGTAACTTTGTATATTTGTTTGATGTTATTAGATCTAAATCTATCAAATTTAAGCCTTCAATATTTCTACTATTTAGGAGAAATAATAAAAAATATTTTTTGTTTCATGTCAGTACCGCCTCATAGTAAGCGGATGCTCTGCAGGTCACTCGGTGCTGGTTTCAGAAGAAGGGGAAGCTTATACGTTCGGTAAGTTTTACAATTATCCTGTATCGTTTCTTAGATATAAACGTGAGTGCCGTGTGGTTCCTGGCACCAATACAAAAAAGAATAGGACCACTTCATCTCTTTCCCATGAATGTCGTAAAAGGCGACTAAGGGATAGGCTTATAATATTGCGATCCTTTTTTAGGCGATGGGCTAGCAACCTGTCACTATTTGGATCTCAATTCCATCATTATGCCGAGCAGCTGAATGTGGCCAATTCATTCAGTCTTTTCAAGACTGTTGGCTCTGTCTACCCCGTAAGGCATATAGACGTGACTTTATGTATGTATGTAATTATGTACGTATGTATGTATGTATATAAATGTGAATTGGATGGATCGTGATGAAATGTTGAATGAAACAAATGTTATTTATTATTATTTGGTGAACATGTTTATCAACATGATTTTATAAAGAGAATAGGTAACTCTGCTAGATTTTAGTTCTGTTCTCTGAAGAATTTGTTGTCGCAAAATCTCTTAATCCTAGGTAGAAAAAGACTAAAGGATTCAAAGGCCACATTTAGCTAAAAAGCATGATGGAATTGAGATAGGTATAGTGATACTTTTAATTAGCCTTTTGATAGAAATATGTACTTTCTTTTCATCTTTTTGTATTTAATTTTTTTTGTTAATCTTGCAATCAAGTTACCTTGTGGTTCACAGCACTTTAGAATCCTCTTGTAGGCGACGGATTGGGTGAGTTAGGATTTTACACGAACCTTTGAAGGTAAACCTTACCTTACTCGAATTGGCCTGAATATGCAGGTTATCTCACGATTTTTTTCCTCATCGTAATAGCATCGGTTAGTATTCAAACTAATGTACATAAGTTTGGAAAGAGTCATTGGTACTTGGCCTAGGTGCCATTCTGCGCATCACTCATTTTAACCTTACCGTTTCTTTTATTGTTGTAAGTAGGTATATCATGTGATAAATAAACATAGACATACATATGGTCACGTCTATATCCCTTGCGGGGTAGACAGAGCCAACAGTCTTGTAAAGACAGAATGGCCACGTTCAGCTATTTGGCTTAATGATAGAATTGAGATTCAAATAGGGACTAGCCCATCGCCTAAAATGAACCCCAAGTTTGTTAGCCTATCCCTTAGTCGCTTTTACGACATCCATGGGAAAGAGATGGAGTGGTCCTATTCTTTTTTGTATTGGTGCCGGGAGCCACACGGATGTGTTGTTGTGATGTGATAAAATAATAAATATTATACTTTCTTATAAAAACGAAGTCTTTCTAATGGAATCTAAGAAGCTCTGTAGCTATAGTGCGATTGTTTCTATTTTTTTTTATGTTTTTAAAAATCGAAATTGTTAAAAATTTATTATATGTATACTAGCTGTTGCCTGCGACTTGAACTGAATCTGTTGTACTTTACCAGAATGAATTGAACCCTACACGTTTTTCAAGCTTAAAGCCCAACCAAGCTCTGTCTACCCTGTAAGGGCTCTTCTGGCACATGAATCAGATGGTAGTCACTCCTACACTTGCTGAAATTTGACAAACAGATTTAAAATTCAAAATTAGAACAAAAAAAAATAAAAACTATGCAATGGGTTTGATACATTCTGAGCTGTAATAAAATTGTTTTAATTCGTAGCATGGAATTCTAAAGATTCCTAAAATTGCACTAGCGAAATCTAAATTACACTAAAGGCTGTTTTTGGTAAGGGATCTAATGAATATGTACATACATACATATATTCACGTTTATAACCCTGGCGGGGTAGACAGCCAACTCTCTTAAAAAGACTGATAGGATACATTCAGCTTTTTGGCTTAATGATATAATTGAGATTCAAATAGTGACACGTTGCTAGCCCATAGCCTAAAAGAAGAATCCGAAGTTTATAAGCCTATACCTTAGTCGCCTTTTACGACATCCGTGTATGGCGTGGCTAAATTCTCGCAGGCAAAACTGCGGTAAATTATAAATCAGAACAAAATATTGTGAATATACCCTCAATAGGTATTCTTGCTATAGGTTGGAGATTTTTGCAACACTGACGTGATAATACTAATACGCTGGACTTAATGTTCTTCACAAAATGACAATAGACACACAAATGGCCGCCGTATTGTTTTGACTAGGGATGTCATATTTTATATAAGAAACCTATTCAAGTCGATTGTTTTTAAGATGAATAATCTTTGTTTTGTTAATCTATAATCCTCTTAATGGTGATGTAAAAATATGGTCATATTTTTAACATATGCAGAAATATAGGTACTACATTATTTTTATCGATATTGTGATCCTATCTACAGACGTCACAATCCTAATACGCATCACTACTATTCGTTCCACAAACTCGCCGCTATCATCGCTAAAACACATACATACAATATAATCACGTCTATATCCAATGCGGGGAAGACAGAGCCAACAGTCTTGAAAAGACTTATAGGCCACGTTCTGCTGTTTGGTTTATTGATAGAATTGAGATTCAAGTAGTGACAGGTTGCAAGCCCATCGCCAATGAGAAGAATCCCAAGTTTATAAGCCTATCCCTTAGTCGCATTTAACGACATCCAGGGGAACGAGATGGCGTTGTCCTATTCTTATTTTTTATTGGTGCCGGAAATCACGCGGCGCGGTGATTTTTACATCGCCAATATGAAGTCTAGAAAACATATAGAGGTCAGTGAGTGACCGTCATCGCTGCGACGCGACGACGCGTGCTTTATTTACGAACGTTAATTTTCGTAATTTCAGTTTAGTTTAAAATTCAAATTTCGAATTTAACAGTTATCGAATGACACGTTTGAAACGCGCGTATATATACCACCTCCACCGCGCAAATTTCATTTATTCGCTACTTAACCGCCCACGCGCGTAGATCACATAGAATCCTGCGCATATTACGGATACAAAAGCTTAAACTGAAAGTTATTTGTCTTACAATTATTACAAATATGGCTTTGCTCGTCTCATCCTGCCATAGTGTTCCAAGGTAAGTTCAATTTGAACTTAATATTTCATTGGAAGCATTAATAGTCTTCCACCAGCTTTTTCTCAATTCGCATGACCATATTTGGTCGTATCTAAGAGTGTTTTAAACTGTCCTCGATTTAAATATAATTAGATATTTATTATGTTTATATTAGATCCCCATTAATAATTATTTCAATTGCAGACGCAAAATTTGAATTTATTGTAAAAATTTGCATCCTATGTACGTCTGGCAAGAAATTTGTGGTTGATTTTAGAACAAGTACAATTTATTGCAGGTTGCCCTAATTCTTAAATTATAATTATCCCATTAAAAAAAATTACCGTTAAATACGTAACACGTAATTTACTTATAAATCTTAATCTTACCCTCAATTTATTTTAAATACGTGTAAATTCTTTTGAAAATTACCTCGATATTTAACAAAGAAAAAATATACGGCTTTCCCACAAGGCAGTAAAATAATATACATAATACGCTTATTTATAATCTAAAACATTTTAATACTGGCCGTTAACAATGTCAAAAAAAAAGTAATTATTTAATACCCTACCAGACACGAGACGAGATAAATTTATTATGTTCTATTTTTAAATGATTTTCTAGCATTTTCGCGGAGATTCCCTCCCGTGGGAACTCTCTGAAAAAAAAAATTGCATCTTTGTGCCGTAGATTTCGTCAAAGTCGGCCCGGTAGCTTTAGTCTTTCTTTCTTTACAAACTAACTAATACCTAATGTACGCCCGCGGACCTACTGGCGAAAAATCTCGTTATTTCCGTTTATGCAGAAATATCAGGAATATACTTTTAAACTTAGAGTTAATATTAATACCGATTTAATTATTTTTTTTTACGCTTAAAATTAAATCGCTATATCTACCTGCTTGAATTTTATTTCACATAGCGCGACTGAAGTCACGGACGAAAGTTTCCGCTAATCTGTGCTTAGGTAAAATATACATGTGAGTTAATGCTAAATTTGCATTGCGAAATTTATTTTATGTTTTAAGTTGTATTTTTATTTCACTATTGGCTCTGTCTACCCCGCAAGGGATATAGACGTAGTTATATGTATGTATCGGCAACGTATTTGCTTTGAAATAAAACTTACAATTTTGGTTTCTTTTATTAAGTAGTCCATAGAAGATCAGGATAAATGTATTTTTATTAAAAGGTTTTTAAATTATCGAACTTCAGAATTACCCTTTTCACATTCAGTTATTCTTATAATCTACCCACATTCTGATTTTAAATAAGTAGGCCGTTTTTTTTTTGTTAAGTACCCTCATTTATTGAAATATTTCGACATGCATTCGCATCGTTAACTCGTGCGCATGACAATTGTTATTTATTTTTTTGCTTTTGCTTAAAAAGTTAAAAAAGTTTATGTGGAAACCATGCAATGTTTTTCATATTCATATTAAATTCACCATTAATGCAACATAAATAATGGGAACAACTAAGGTTTCAAAGGAAAACAAAATGGCGATATTTGCGAGTTGGGTGGAGTTAGTTCTATATCCCTTGCGGGGTAGACAAGACGCAACAGTCTTGAAGAGACTGGTAAGCCACGTTCAGCTATGATAGAATTAAGATTTAAATAATGACAGGTTGCTAGCACATCGCCTAAAATATAATTCACAAGTTTATAAGGCTATCCCTTAGTTGCCTCACAAAATTTCATGAGAATCGGTCAAGCCGTTTCGGAGGAGAACGGGTACGAACATTGTGACACGTGAATCACTACATAGTATAAAACAAAGTCGCTATTTTAGTCTGTTTGTCTGTATGCTTAAATCTTCAAAATTAAGCAACGGATTTTGATGCGGTTTTTTGTAACAGGTAGTGATTCAAGAGGAAGGTTTTTATGTATAATAACATTTATAATTTTGCACCCGTGCGAAGCCGGGGCGGGTCTCTAGTTTTATATATAAGATTAAACAAGTTCCTAGACCCAGCGGTTTGGGCCGTGTGTCGGATTTCAGTCCGTAACTTTGTAACGGAAGAGATGTATGTACATAAAAAAAAATTACCGATTGAATAAAGAAGGAGGTTCTCAATTTGACAATATTTTTATCAGGCCGCAACACCTGTGGACAGCTGGGCTTCGGAGACACCGTGACCAGGAACGTACCGGAACTTGTTCCAGCTCTGAAAGGGCTGAACATCATCCACGCGGCAGTCGGGAGGCACCATACTCTTTTTGTCACAGGTACGAGTACATTGCTACTTTTGGAGATTTAATATTAGGTTTCAATGCAAAGGTTGGGCGGAGGTCGGATGGGAGTCGCTTCGTGTAAATATCTGACTCAGACAATCCATGATCGTGGTTGTAAAGGCGCATCCTGGTGTCTCCAGTGTTTGGATAATTGTGAATTTGACGTTATTGAAGAAAACGCTACAGTGCGTTTTGTTACCGCTACGCTTCTTCTGCACTGACGCTTTGGAAGCGGCAGTAAACTTAGGATGTTGTGAAACCGAAAGGTATGACAATTATCAAATGACCTTTCAAATGTCCCATAATCTATACTAATATTATAAAACTGAAGAGTTTGTTTGTTTGAACGCGCTTATCTCAGAAAGAACTCGTTCTAATTGAAAAATTCTTTTTGCGTTGAATACGAGTAGACCAAATGGTCTACTCATCCGCCTTTGCTCAACATGTTCATAATGTATGTTTCTTCTACATATGTATTTTTTATGGGCAATAAAGATAATTTGTATTGTATTGTATTGTATTGTACTCATCAAGGAAGGCTTTAGGCTATTATAACATCACGCTGCAACTATAAGGAAAAAAAAAATAATGAAAAATGTGAAGAAAAAAAAAACGGGGAAAATTATTCATCATTGAAGCCCTTCAATGACGATGTACCTAGAAGTTACGGGAACAGCTAGTGTTTGATAAAAAAATTGTAATTTGAATAGTTATGAAGACATTATTAAAAACGGGGAATATTATTCATCATTGAAGCTCTTCAATGACGCCCAAAATAGCTATTCGACGCGGTAGAAGTTACGGAAACGCTAGTGATTGATAAAAAATTGTAATTTGAATAGTTATGAAGACATTATTACAAACGGGGAATATTATTCATCATTGAAGCTCTTCAATAACGCCCAAAATAACTATTCCACGCGGTAGAAGTTACGGCAACAGCTAGTGATTGATAAAAATTTGTAATTTGAATAGTTATGAAGACATTATTAAAAACGGGGAATATTATTCATCATTGAAGCTATTCAATAACGCCCAAAATAGCTATTCGACGCGGTAGAAGTTACGGGAACAGCTAGTGATTGCTAGCTAGTGATTAATAAAAATTTGTAATTTGATTAAATTAACATTGTTAATTTATTTTTCAGACACCGGCACAGTGTATGCATGCGGTGACAACAAAAGCGGCCAATGTGGCGTAGGCAACACCACCGCACAGATTCTAAAGCCGACCCGCATCCGTTACAGGTGATGATGATGAACCTTTATTTATTTATATATATACTGTGTGCCGTGTGGTTCCCGGAACCAGTACAAAAAAAAGAATAGAATAGATTGGAGTGGTCCACCATCTCGACGACCTCTGTGCCGCAGCGGTAAATACGCTTGTCTGTGACACCGGAGGTCCCGGGTTGGGTCTTGATTTTCGAGATTGTGGGCTCTGTCTACCCCGTAATGGATAAAGACGTGACTATTTATATATTGTACATATGTACGTTTTATTCTACAGTGGCGCCCCCATCGTGAAAGTGGGTTGCGGTGCGGAGTTCTCCATGATTCTGGACTGCAATGGTGCACTCCACTCTTTTGGTCTGCCGGAGTATGGACAACTGGGTAAGTATTGTGTGCTGATACTAGAAAGGAGTTTATAATGTATATATGTATAATGTCACTGAATGTTTTGGCATAATCAATCCTTGAATAAAAAAGATGTAAACTTCACTGCATGTTTATAATATCTAATAATAGGGAAGAAGTTATTACTACCAAAAAACTTCAATAAGTACTTTTATTTAAAAATCTTTTTTTATTTTTAATAGAAATATGTCATTTTGTCATATTTTGTTGTATTTTGTAATTGTCCATGACTTGTGCATTTGGAAGATATTGCCATGAAAAACTATATAACCAACAGCTTTGCCCGCGCGAATTTAGCGTCAACTACACGCGCGAATTTAGATGTTTTTTAGCGCCACCTACACCATTAATTATGATTAAGTATGAAAGAATACAGGATTTTCGCAAATCCCACGGAAACCAAAGTTTTTACCGGGATCAAAAGTACCCTATGTTCTTCTCCAGACTCTAAATTATATATATCTTAATTGCAATAGATTGGTTATGTGGATAACGCGGGGTAGACAGAGCCAACAGTCTTGAAAAGACTCATAGGCCACGTTCAGCTGTTTGGCTTAATGATAGAATTTAGATTTAAATAGTGACAGGATGCTAGCCCATCGCCTTAAATAATACCAAGTTTATAAGCCTATCCCTTAGTCGCTTTTAACGAGATTCACGGGAACGAGATGCAAGTGGTCCTATTCTTTTTTTTTTCTGTATTGGTGCCAGGAACCACACGGCACTAACTTCCAAGCAAACTAACTTCGGAATTCTATTACAAATAATAATAACATTGGTCGGTTTTAATTCTAATTTCAGGCCACAACACTGACGGCAAATACTTTGTGACCTCGACGAAGCTGTCTTACCACTTCGAGCTGGTCCCTAAGCATATAGCTCTGTTTTTCGAGAAGTCCAAAGACGGCCACGTGGCCCCCGTGAAAGATGTTGATATTGTGGATTTCTCGTGCGGGAACAATCATACGGTAAGTCTTATGCCTCCTGGCTTAAGTCCCGGTTGCATCCTCACCGCTCTGGAGAGGAGCCCGGGGTGTGCCTTTGACCGTGGATCCTGGATTGGGGGAGTCAGGTTTTTGCATGAAGCGACTCCCAGGTTTTTGCATGAAGCGACTCCCGTCTGACCTCCGCAACCTTTGCAGGGGTACCTGACCCGTATTGGATCATATGGTTACACATACAGTTGCTTGAATGTGCAGGTTTCCTCACGATATTTTCCCTCGCCGTAAGAGCATCGGTTAGTATTCAAACTAATGTTCATAACTCAAAAAATAATGATTGGTACATGACTAGAGGTGGGATTTGAACTTGTGCAAAAACGTGTTTTTATTGAATTTTATTTGAACGCGCTTATCTCAGGAACTACAGGTTCGAATTAATAAAAATCTTTTTGTATTGAATAGATCATTTATCGAGGAAGGCTTTTAGCTATACAACATCACGCTGCAACTATTAGGAGCAAAGAAATAATGGAAAATGTGAAAAAAATCGGGGAAAATTATTTACGTCTTGAGGGCTTCAATGATGCCCGAAACAACATATTCCACGCGGACGAAATCGCGGGCACAGCTAGTATAGATAAAATGTTTTATGTATCTAACTATAGGACCGATCCATCTCTCTCCCATGGATTATTATTATACACTTTAAACACACTAGCAGCTCATTAAGCTGATGCGTGTGAATTTTGATGCTTGGACATTGATGGATGTCGTAATATATTTTTTTTTTTTTACCTACAGGTCGCCATAGATTCGAAGAAGCGCGCTTACAGCTGGGGTTTCGGCGGTTTCGGCCGCCTCGGTCACGCCGAACAGAAGGACGAGTCTGTGCCTCGCCTCATCAAGTACTTTGACTCTCAGTCTCGCGGTGTGCGCTCGGTGCATTGCGGGGCAACTTACAGTCTCGCCGTCAACGAACTTGGTGAGTCATTTCTGGGTAATGATTAAATAGAATAGATTTATGTTGACGGCCTCTGTGGCGCAGCAGGGTAGTACGCACTGTCTGTGACACCGGAGGTCCCGGGTTCGAATCCCGGCCAGGGCATGATGAGGAAAGAACTTTCTCTGATTGGCCCGGGTCTTGGATGTTTATTTATATAAGTATTTATTATAAAATATAGTATCGCTGAGTTAGTATCTCGTAACACAAGTCTCGAACTTACTTCGAGGCTAACTCAATCTGTGTAATTTGTCTCGTAAAAAAAAAATTATTTATTTTCAAAATTGAATACATGGTAAGTATCACTAATTGACGTCACATCACTTAAATGTAATTAGAACTACTACCGCGCATGTGTAGAAGAAGCGCCGGAACAAAATACACTGCAGCATTTTCATCGGACGTCAATATACAAATATAGATCTCTTAAATTTAAATCGTGGACGAATGCACATTGTCTACATTAAAAAAACATTAGGTTTATATCTATTAAAAGAACTGCATTGAAGTTATTTGTGTAGTTCTAAAGATCTAAGCATACACACATACATACATAGGGACAGACTTGTATATCTTTATACGATGTAGTGATATGTAATTACATATATTGTTACAGGAGCCCTTTTCATGTTTGGTCAGACGAAGAGGACAGGGGAGGCGAACATGTATCCGAAACCAGTGCAAGACCTCACTGGTATGTATATTTCATACATAATCACGTCTATATCCCTTGTGGTGTAGACAGAGCCAACAGTCTTGAAAAGACTGATACGCCACGTTCAGCTATTGGGCTTTAAGATAAATAAAGACAAATATTTTATTTAGTAAACATATAAATATGTACATTTGAATTTTATTATTAAACCAAACAGCCGAACGTGGCTTAAGAGTTTTTTTCTAGATTGTTGGCTCTGTCTAATCCGCAAGGGATATAGACGTGACTATATGTATTCATATAGTCACGTCTATATCCCTTACGGCGTAGACAGAGCCAACAGTCTTGAAAAGACTGATACGCCACGTTCAGCTATTTGCTATATATAAATATGTACATTTGAATTTTATTATTAAACCAAACAGCTGAACGTGGCTTAAGTCTTTTCTAGATTAATGGCTCTGTCTGACCCGCAAGGGATATTTTAATATATCTAATTATCCTGTATTTAATTATATATATATATATATATATATATTGTGTCACCCAGGCTGGAACATACGCAGTGTGGGAACTAGTTACACGTCCATTGTAATAGCTGCAGACGACTCGCTGATAGCCTGGGGTGTCTCGCCGACCTATGGAGAACTGGTAATAATATTTAATTTTTACTTTTACACTATAAATATTTTATCTCATAAAATAAGTATATCAGGTAGGCGTAGGTCTTTCCACACGTAAAAAAAAGTGACGTGTGATATAAATGTCGTTTTTACTTTGAGGCCAACCTAATACATACCCACATAAAATCACGCCTCTTTCCCGGAGGAGTAGGCAGAGACTACCTCTTTCCACTTGCCACGATCTCTGCATACTTCCTTCGCTTCATCCCCATTCATAACTCTCTTCATGCAAGCTCGGCGGTTTCGGGTACTTTTGACCATTCCAACATCCATTTTGCCAACCTAATCGTTCGTTCTTTTATATAATCACGTTCTCATCATTTGCTTAGTAGAAAAAAAAAGTAGGCAAATATGAATGATATCACTTATTTGTTCAATTCAATCTTTCAGGGAACGGGTGAAATTAACAAATCCACCGCCCGCCCCAAAGAGGTGAGCCGTATGGACGGCCTGAACATAACCCAGGTGACCATGGGTTTCTCACACACCCTGCTGCTCTGCGACGACTCCTCGGAGGAGGTTAAGCAGAAGCTGACCACAATCCCCACCTTCAACCCTTAGATCAGTAAGTTTTCAAATGATTCGTGTTTGATTATTATCATAGAATAATTTGTACCTCGTCATATAACGGATCGTTTATTTAAATTATACATATATATATATATATATATATAAAATTATATATAAAACGTCTACTACCAACTTGCCGATGCGATGTCTCGCGACAATCGATTTGATATTGATAGTGGGATTTGAAAATTGTAATAATGATTGAAGATAAATGTTAAGGACGCATTTTAAAATTTGATTTAGTTTAGTTTTAAACGAAACAATAAATTGTCACAATGATGAAAGATCAATGTGAACTTACGATTAAATACTTTTTTTTTCACGAAACGCTTATTATATTAACGCAGAATGTGACTACAGCACTCAAAAACGAACGGAAAATGAAAGAGCCAAATAGCTGAACGTGGCCATTCAGTCTTTTCAAGACTGTTGGCTCTGTCTACCCCGCTAGGGACATAGACGTGACCATATGTATGTATGTAAATGAAACAGTAGTGCGTCAATCGTAGAATTCAGTATAAATATAAGTGTGGTCAGTACTGGTGACTAGTCCACCTAAACATTGTTTAAAATCAGCTTTAAAACTATGTACATGATAGTAACATTTATTTTGTGACACGACATTCTCATAGACCAATTTGTATGGTGTCACATTTGTGTGTCAATTCGGACACTAATTTATCAGTGTATTAATATAATTTTATTTTTAAGCTAACATAACGATGTTATGTTTAAGTTTTAGTTTAATTTAAAATATTAGATTTAGTTTTTTTTTTTTATTTGTTATACACTTTTGCAGAGTGAATTAAGACTTCAATCTGAAAATGCTGTGATTGTAAGAAATTACAATTTATCAACGAATGAGATAGGCAGAGAATATGTGTCCCCATACCTTTTATTATTCTCTATATTATATATTTTTAAAATATAAATACATTTTTACAGATATGTATGTAAAATACTGGCCAGGGCGTGATGTGAAAACATACTTATTCTGATTAATCTGTGTCTTGTATGTTTAATTGATATATGTATGTCTTTGTTATAAAGTATATTCGGGTTTAGTATCCCATGACCAGAGATCGGATATTCGGATGCATATTTACCTAAAGTTGGGGTGTTGGGTTAGTATGGAACGTACTTCTGTAAAAAAATGACGCGATATAATTCTGAAATCTCCCGGTAGGTAGGTAATTTTTTAATAATATGATCATCCATCACTTATGTTTATAAAGGTGTTTATCATACCTAATATACAATAAGTTTCAATTTCTTGTTTAATAAAATTTCCGGGATTCAAAATAATTCGAATCCCGTAAGCAAGAAGCCGCCTCCATACTTTCTTAGCCAAAATATTAGTTTAGGTAAATATGCATCCGATTATCCGATCTCTACCCACGAAACAAGTCAGGCACTTACATTGGGAGTAGCCCAATCTGTGTAATTTATCTCGCATAAATTATTATTTATTAACGGAGTGGATCACGACATGAACAAACGGACAATGCATTGACAAGACATTGTTTTTTTACATAAAAATTAATTATACACGGTCTCAAACCATATTAAAAAGCTATAAGAATAACGCTCACTAAAGCAAGACTTGAACCAGTGAAAAACTATAACAGGATAATGTAGAGTAGATAAATATTACCAGATTAAAGTAAAAATTGATTTAAACACGAATCAAAATAAATGATGCAAAAGACTGATACTAATATCATTATTTTCGCCTCTAAACAGAACTGCAATATCATGAGAAAATTAAAAATAAGCTTACTTTGCCTTACTGCTTATATGGCGTTCATGTATATAATCGGATTTGAACTTTATAAAAAAAACAATAGTATGACTGAGACTGTACAAGGCGAAAAATAATTTTATGATCAATAGAAGCGGTAATTTAAATCATTAAGACTCCATTATTTTAACGCAGGGTAGTTGTATTATTATGCACAGTTTCATTTTATAGTGCAGGGTGTTCCTGAAACTAGAATCTTTTCTTGGCTCAGCATAGATAATAAAATTAAAAAAATATTATAAAAGACATAACACTTTGAGATGTTTGAAAAACCTGTGTGTCATAATGATCATTTTAATTGTTCTTCTCAATTTTTTTTTATCTCAATTTAAATATTTTGAAAGGTGACATGCGCTTGCTTCATTGGTTATGTAGTAAAAATGTAGGGCTTTTAAAAAAGACTAATTTTAAATGCGTGACTAATAATAAGTATTTTAATACAATAATAGTCACAAGATGGATTAGTAGCAACAAGTCATAAACGCAAACTCGACAAATTCGCAATTCGTCATTCTTACAACGCGTCATTTTCGCAACCCATCATGCGAAACTATGCTATTGTATTTCTCTCATTTCTACAAACGCTATATTCCATTAACGTTATAAATCGTGATGACGAGTTGCGCACGCGTAACATGTTGCTAATCCAATCTGCTAAGTAATTTGAAAACCACAAATTATATTTACAAAAGGGAATGCTTAGATGGTTTGGTCATGTCAATAGGATGATACTATTTAGATAAGATTATACAGTCTTGGCCAAAAGTCTTAGACACCTCATAAATTTACACAATGCATGTTTACTATTGAAACAATTAATAAAATACTTATCTTTAATGTATTGTCAGGGTTATAAAACGTTACCTGGCACAGTAGGCGGCATATTTTGTGGTCATAAAAAACCCTGGTCACCAAAAACAAAAGATTTCGGTTTCTTGTAATCTCATCAGTCATTATATGACCAGTTGTGTTCTAGACTTCAACTAGTAAACAAGCTATCATTTCTGTTGAGCGACAAATTGACATCATATTAATTCTTAAATGCCCAAAATAGTAAAATTACTATTGGAAATCGAGTGAAAATTGAACTTTTACACGAACAAGGGGGATCCCAGAAAGAAATCGCCAAGTTGGTGAAATGTTCACGTTGCGCTGTACAGTCTGCCATCAAACGGTTTACCGAGACCGGTACCCACGACGACAAACCACGAGCAGGCTGAAAACGTGTGACTACGGAACGCGAAGATAGAAAATTGATTCGAGAGTCACTGAAAAATAGGAAAAAAACTTCATCCGAGCTTGCTGCTGCCTTGTCAGATGAAATCGGAGAGTCAATTAGTTCGCGAACCGACAGAAGAAGACTCGGGGAAGCAGGCCTAAAAGGGTGCAAAGCCAGGAAGAAGCCTTGGCTGTCAGAAGTGCCTAGAATGGGCTTTATTGGCTTATGACATGCTTGGGCTAATGTGGTGTAGTCTGATGAATCTCACTTTGAGATGAGTCAATTCTAGTAGTTTTTGTATAATTAAGAAAGTTTCCTTTTTAGTTCCACTCTAATATTTATTTATTATTTATTTAATTATTTTTATTTATTTATTTACTTTTCAAATTACAAATTATAATTAATTTCCTAATTGGTATAGTTTTTGTTGCTTGTGCCTAAGACATTTGGCCAAGGCTGTATGTGTCTGATATAACGAATCTTTACTGAAAACTGGTGCGAAGCCAATATGTAATCCGAGTAATGGGCGTCATTTGAGTGTGTAGTATGTATGAACTAGTTAATCAGCAAATTTACGAGTGCCGTGTGGTTTCCGGCACTTTTTAAAAGAATAGGACCACTCCATCTCTTTCCCGTGGATGTCGTAAGAGGCGACTAAGGGAATACAGGCACATTCATCTAGAGCAAGCTTCCATTCTGGTCAGGTAGCGGAGACAAACGTTGTGTATGCTAGCTAGGTTTTATACAGCCATAAACATATGAAACAGACAACTAGCAATCGCTCGTTCTCTTTAAACTTAGTTTTTAAAATCAAATTTATAAATTCAAAAGTACTTTTGAAAATGAAGGATATAAATATGGAAAAACATGTGAACTTTTTTTTTATTTTGTAACACCTGATGTAACCATGTTTTATGTGAATAAAAAATATATTATTAACATAGATAAAATTGCACTCATGTTAATAATGTCGTCGGCAATAACTGCCCAAGTTCAGAATAAACCAAGCAAGGTCACACCGACCACGGAAAACTATTCAGGTTTCCAAAAAAGCAACAACTATCTAGTTTAAAACAAAGCGAAAACTAGCCAGGTTCAAATTCTTGTGCTCTCAATGTGCAGTTGTTGTAAGAGTCACGCGGAATAGTCACAAGTTTCCGCGTGACTCGATGTAACCACAAGATGGATCTTACACAACTTAATAAAGTAACGACTTTCGTAAAAAAACATTTAATATCCAATGAGTTAGCTGAAACACATAGGCGAGTTTGGTCCAATGTTTAAGGAATTACTTCGTCGCGATGGATGAGAATAGCAACTCTTTGTAAAACGCAATCACGCCACGCATGCGCAACTTCGCATTGTCGCATATCGTCATGTTCGCAGTTCGTCATGAATTAACGAGCTATTACATTTTTCTCATTTAACAATTTTTTTTTGTGGGCTAAATTGGCCCACTGACATTATGAATGTCACATGTTGCGTCGCGTCTTGATGTCCGAACCGGTGAATAAATTTGAATGAAAATTAGACTGTGAACAATTTGGAAGGGAAACTGGGTCTGCAATCAAATCATATAATATTTTATTCATCATTGGTCTTTTTGTCTTATTTAACAATAACACGCATCGTTTTATATTTATTTTAATAAAACAGGACATTACACCTCGCATAAGACAAGACAAAAACACCAATGACAGATAAAATATTTTTGCATTCGAAGACATTTTCTCCTTGTGTGGCTAGATTTCACACGAATCTGTTCGTCGTTTTGTACTTCGACACGTGATAAAATCACACGTGTCATTTCGAATTTTAGTGAGCCAATTGTATCCCATGATGAAGAAAGTTGTGAAATGATAGAAATATAATTGTTCAGTTTTGCATGGCTAGTTGCGAAAATGACCAAATGCGAAAATGACGAGTTGCTACTAATCATTCGCGATTAGTCCAATTTCGGGATTGGTTTAAAAGGGGCCCTTATTAATTTTGATCTTAAACTTGACTCGCTGATGTTATGGTCGCAAGATATCCTACCTAATACTTTGTTCCCGAGCCGAATACGATAAAACCAAACCAAATCTTCGGTTTTAGTAAGGTACGTTAGCTTAGCCACAACTTAAGCGAGCCGCTCGAGTTTAAGGCGTAAATAAATAATGGCCGTTTTTGACCAATCGCGACCCGGATTGATCGCGGTTGACCGATGGCGGTGTTAAGATCTAATTGGACCAAATGCGATTTATCAGCGTATCAGAGCAACGTCAAAAATCGTTACATTACTAATATAATAACACCAGAAGTCGCGGGTTCACATTGTTGAGCCTGTCGTGTTTATCTGCAGAAACGCTTTAACTCAAATCTGTGTAATCTGTCCCGTATATATTTATTTGCAATACTTAAGATATTTAGTAGCGAGTCAATACAGTCGTGTTTATCTGCAGAAACGCTTTAACTCAGTCTGTGTATTATGTCCCGTAAATATTTATTTACAATACTAAAGTAAAGTTATTTAGTAGCGAGTCAAGACGGGTCAACATGATTCGGCTCGTATAACCGGAAGGTTGAGGTAGGGGTAGGATACGTCCCACCCCCCCCATTATTGACCTAGGAATGGCATATAAAATTTCTACGACACCTAGATTAATATAATATATTTATAATTAATCACATTATATATTATATATATGATATGTATCAGCGTGATATGTGTGGTACACATGTTCCTGGTACTTATACACAGCTGACAATACGTTCAGCTTAATAGTTTGACAATGAATTTGAGATTCAGATAGTGGCAGGTTACTAGCCCATCTCCTAAGCGGAGAATGCCTAGTTCATTAGCCTTTCCCATGACAGATTTTTTCAAACTACAAACGCACATTACGTATTTTCTCAGCTACAGATAAGCATGGAAGCCTGCACTCGGTGAATATATTTTTAATTTTCTTTTTAAATTTCTAGACGATTCTCCAAAAAGTTAAAACAGACTAGGAATTATTAGTTAGTTGTACTGATTCCCTACTCGGTTTCGGGAAAAAAGCGGACTGTTTTAAAAGCTTATTGCTGGTTTATCGGAAATCCGTGAGAATAGAGGGACTCCTGTCGCCTCAAGTTGGGCGAGTGTTGCGTTTGCAGCCCGAAGGCGGACCTGCGCATGCGCTCGTCCTGCGCCTCTCGCGACGTACGCGCAGTGACGAAAATATTTGAAATCGATGTTGATCGATTTCAAATAAATCCCACATCTTTTCAATCTGCCATTTTGACAGACAACCAAATGTTGCCAGTTAAAATATGCAAAAATATCACAAAAATATACTTTTTAAGATTTCCACATGAATCTTTCTCATATGAACGATACATACATTCATTCAATCTAAATATCTACGTAGCCGAGTTGAAAATCACCGTTCCCACACGGCCAAATTATGTTTGTCAAAAGTCTCGTATAAAATCAAAAGTCTCATATAAAAATTTACTTATCAGTTCATATCGTATCTGCAATCTAAAAGTTCGCTCGCTCGCTCGCTCAATATATTGAAGTTAAGCGCAAGTCACCACTAATTTAGTATAAGAATTTGTATGTACTGTAGTAGGTACCTCTATAATTACCTAACACGAAATCTTATGCCTTTGACCATGTTTCCTGGATAGGACGAGTCAGGTTTTTACACGAAGCGACTCCTATCTGAACTTCGCAACCTTGGCAGGTAAACATAACCCATATTGGATCCATGGTTACAAACATCCAGTTGCCTGAATGGCAGTTTTGCCTTGCGATGTTTTCCCTCACCGTAAGAGGTAGAACCCGAATTAACCCACCAATGTAAATCATCCAAAATTGTACTTTTTGTGTCACAGATTTCTTCAAAGTCCATTTGTGTACCTAGGTCATATCATATCGTTCGGGTGGATTATTTAAGTGAACTGAATTCATTTTGGAATAGTTCACGACATTGATATATATGATATATATATATATAATAATTTTTTTTTTCTATTTTGTAATAAATATTTCATTATCCTAACGAGTGACTCGCTTGTATGCTGATGTCATTTTCAAAAGATCCCTTAACAGATCTACCTATAACTGAATATTTTTTACATCTATATGTGTAGGTGGCTCGGGGACAGTTATAGGTAGGTTTGTTAGGTCATTAGGGCGTGCATCCTCAGGATTATTTGTAACTTATTAGTATATAATAGTTTGTCGAATTAATGACTTTAAAATTTAACTTTGTACGCCCAAATGATATATATCGCCTAGTTGCACAAAGTGTTATAAAGTTGAAGAACATTTTTAATTAAAAGTTTATTAATACTACCGTACATAGACTACAGAAGAATGGATAGTTTTGCTAAACATATCTGGTAGGAAATGTGAAAAAATAAATTATTATTTTAGAGAGAATTTTTGTGAGGTCAAATATCGGGTGTAATTTAAAAAAAAAACAAGAATTTAAGATTGAGTTAGTGCAAGTAAGAAAAGCATTGTTAAGGAGAAACGGAGGATTAAGAAATTCCAAGGGCCAAAATCGACTGATAAATGTAAATGTGATACCAACCCAGCGGTGTATGTTTGAAGAACGTTCAATGTGAAAATTTAAAAATCGTGTACAAAAAAGTGTTTTTATTTTGTGTATGTATAATATGAAATCGGTTAATTTACACACCGTACATTGTCGTGTACAAATTAAGACGATACCTTAATATGTTTTCAATCATTTATTCCCTTAAACCGATTAAATGGGAATTATGTGAAATCTTAATTTAGCTTTGTTGGTGCTGAGCCCCTCATAACAATTTAAGTAAAGAGGTAGTTGAGATTTAGTTAAGGATAAACTTTTTTACAAGTACGTTTGTTGTATTTTTTAAATGATACATTAAATTATTACACTCTGTTTAAGCGAGGTGAGCTTAGCAACTTTAAAACGTTATAGATTAATTAGTAATGTAATTAATTATTATGATATAAGTACTTAATTATGTCGTAAAATTAATCTAAATCGTCCTTATCGTACCTTAGCGTGGTTCGATGTATTAGTATACGATTTTAGCAAATAGATTTTTTTTTATAGATAAATACATTACTTTTAGTTTTCCATTATAATAATTACAAATGCATGTGTAATTTTAATTATATGGTTAATCATTATGTATAAGTTTGTGTACTTAGTGTAATTTAAGTTAGTTCAATTATTCATGATTATTTTAAGGACACGCTATGCTAGTTTAGATAATGTTAAATTTATTACGAAAAATGAATGGTTTTTCTTATTATGTAAAACCTAGTGGTGTATTTTTAATAAAATTTAAACGATTTTAATTCTTATTGTGGCCATCAATGAGGAGCCCAGAATTGTGTACAAAATGCTTTTTATTTTCTTAACGTTTAATTTACTTCATATTTTTTCCAATTGTTTCCAGTCGTCTACCATTGAAACTGAATCTTTAGTAATAATGTAAAATGTTTAGCTTTTTTGGTGCTGAGCTCAATATTTTGGGCACAGAGCAAAGAGCGCTCGGCCAGTGCGGCGTTCCGGCCTCTGTGGTGGAAAAGTAACAGGGTGTAATAATTTTAGTTAAGTCTTAGTTAATGATAACATTTTATCACTATTTTTTATCTCTCTCGCTTGCTTTTTTTAAATATTAAACTGTATCACACTGTTCAAGCGAGCATATATATGTAATTTAGACTTCAGTAATTAGTAATCTAATTAGTTATTATGATAAAGATACTAATTTGGCTAAGTTGGTGCGATGTATTTCTATACAATTTTAGCAAATAGTTTTTTTTTATAGATATATACATTTCATTTCCCATTGTAATAATTACAAATGCATGTGTTACGTTAATTATTTAATCATGTCCGCTTGCTGACTGCGATATGGTAAATCATCATGTATAATTTTATGGACTTAGTATTTTTTAAGTTGATCAATTATTCATTTGGCAACTTTGAGATGCGATGCTAGTTTACATAATACTAAATTTATTACGCAAACTGAAAGGTTATTATTATGTGAACTGTAATCGAGAATATTATTACCCGTTTTTATATTTCTGCTCTTCTTCCACCTGCTTTTAGTCCTGGTTGCATCCTCACCACTCTGGAAAAAGAGCCCTCACCGTAAGAAATATTAAAAAAAGTACCAAAAGAGTATTCAAACGCTCTTGTTATATTTCTCAATAAACCCCATTATTTTTAAGTTGAAAAGGAATATAATGGCAGTTTTATATTCCGACCAAACATTTTTTTTTAATGAAAAAAAAATTTTTTTATAATGCTGACCAGTACCAATTTTATTTTTAATTAAAAAAGAATATATACATATTCTATTTAATATTTTGAACTATCAAAAGATGACATCGACGATAGTGAATTGGCCTGTTGAACCTCAACACGTGTCTCGATTGTTGCCAATGGGTAAATAGCTTTAGTTAATACGCTTATAATACATAATTTACATTGGCTTAAACATGTATGTACTTGGAAATGTAGCCCACCAAAATGATATCATCAATGTGTATATCAATTGGCGGCATCGTGTAATGATGAAATTTGAAATTCACTTTCAGTTGTGATGATGGGCCGAAATTTCGCAATCGTACCTAAATTTTTTTGAAGAATCTTTAGTTTTTCTTTTTCTCGCTTTGTAAGAATATGTCTTTGGGCCAGATCCTTAAATGAAAGTGAATTATTCAGCTAGATTTAAGTATACATTCCCTGCGGTGGCTTCGTCTGACTGATAACGATTCCACGTCCAGCCACCTAGTATGTAAGTGTAGCAAGTATCAGAGGACTCCAATCTCTTCGGCTAAAAGGGACACTGATAATGTCATAATAAAAATGATCCCTGCCAACGACTACGTTTGTCATTTTTTTATTAAATAAACTTTTTCTTTTCAATTTAATGTGTGTGTTTTATTTCCTAAATAACACTCAATTTTGTAAAACTAAAATGCACTTTATTAATGCTTTGTTGAATAAATGCTTTGCTGAATAAGTTAATTTGTACTTGCATACTCATATAACAAGGGATTGTATTTTTATTGATATTAACATTAAATAAATAAGATTTTTTTTGGATGTCGTAAAAGACGACTAAGGGATATGCTAAGGAACTTAGAGACTATTCAGCAACATCTAGCAATCTGTCACTATTTGTCTTAATTCCATCTTAGGATAGGATCTCTCGTAAGGATAGGAATATAGAAGTTACGTCCATTAGTTTCAATACTAACTGATGATGTTACGGTGAAGGAAACCGTCATAAGTAACCATGATCGATCCGATACGGGTAAGGTCCCCCTGCAAAGGTTGCGGAGGTCAGACGGGAGTCGCTTCTTGTAAAAACCTGACTCACCCAATCCAGGATCCATGGTCAAAGGCATACCCTGGGCTTCTCCAGAATGGTGGGGATGCAACTGGGACTATAGCCAGGAGGAGGCAGATTTAAAGTTCAGAAATGTATTTTTCTTTAAGTACCTACACATTATTAAGTAAGTTAAGTAGTAAAGTAGGTTGGCTATAAATTTGTTTAATGTATTGTTTAACAACTACTTTTATTACAGCACATGAACTATTATTATTACAAAAAAAAAAAAGAATATATACACACTTTCATCCCTTACGGGGCAGACAGAGCCTCATAAAGACAAACGCCACGTTCAGCTGTATGGCTTAGTGATGTTATTAAAATTCAAATAATGACAAGTTGCTATCCAATCGCCTACAAGGAGAATCCCAAGTGTATTAAGCCATTCCCTTCTCGCGTTTTGCGACATCCGCGGCACTAAATAAAAAAAATAAAACGACAATGTTCATAATGAAAACATTTTATTATGTATACTCGAGACATTGGATTACATCAAGTACATACGTAACTTAGTTCTAACATTACTGGTGCTAAATATAAAGGTACTAAAATGCATGTATAAACTTTTTCCACATAAACAACGTATACGCTTCCAAATTTTATAAATGGACGATTTTATTTGTATTCACCTTTTCATAAGTGCAATCATTGAATTTATGGAAAAGTTTCACCATACACAATTGTTTGTTGATATTTTTATTGACACATTTAAAGTTTTTTCATTATATAATATTGGCAGTTCCATTGAAAAGTCATGTGTTTGCGGAGTGGCCCAAATTGGATTTATGGGTCTTTAAAGTTCTACAGAAAAAATCAGGGATATCAAATTATACCTAGGTTTATTTAAACATGACAAGGGTTAACACCTTGGACAAAAATTAGGTATAGAAAAATAAGATCAAAATTTTAGTCCCGTTTTCTTTGTTTCTTTAGAGAAAAATATATTTTGGCATGTGGACTTGATCAATCAGTTTTTTAACTAATGCAGAATAAAAAGCATTTGTATATAACATGTGTAAGAGCCAAGCCAAATTTCAAATACATTTACCAACGGGACTCGTTGATATAAAAAGAAATGCCTGTTGCATAATACTGTATACAAAAATAATATAACGGTGCGTACGGATAATATAACATAGCTAGCTGTGCCTTCGTCCACGTGGAATAGTTATTTTGGGCATCATTGAAGCCCTCAAGGGTGAATAAATTTCCTCGATTTTTTCACATTTTCCATTATTTCTTCGCTCCTAATAGTTGCAACGTGATGTTATATAGCCTAAAGCCTTCTAAAGTCTATTCAACGCAAAAGTATCAATTCGAACCAGTTGTTCCTGAAATTAGCGCGTTCAAACAAACAAACTACCTACCCCTCCGGGAAAGAGGCGTGATTTTATGTATGTATGTATGTAAACAAACAAACTAACTCTTCAGCTTTATAATATTAAGATATACTTTATTAAATAACAATGTTTCAGTAATGTGGACACTAAATGTTTATAACAGTTATAATTATTGTTACTTTCATATGTTATGTAACATTGTTATTCTAACTTGTACAGTGATGTTTTATGTTGCTAATTTTAAAACAATCTATACTAATAATATAAAGCTGAAGAGTGTTTATTTGAACGCGTTTGTTTGAATAGACTATTTATCGAGGAAGGCTTAAGGCTATCTAACATCACGCTGCAACTATAAGGAGCAAAGAAATAATGGAATATGTAAAAAAAACGGGGAAAATTATTCATCCTTGGGGGCTTCAATGATGCCCAAAATGACTATTCCACGCGGACGAAGTCGCGGGCACAGCTAGTGTCAGATAATGCGGACGTGTAAACATTGTTACATGATCCGCACACATCTTAACGCTAAAATCATATGTATCTAACATGAAATTACATTATATTTCGTTCCGATCAAAAAATAGTCCGCGGCCATTTTGTTTTTTTACCCTTCTCTTATTAACCGTGACTGTGTGACAGTGACGGCTATACTCGTATACAACATTTGATTGGAGACAAATATAATGACTGTACCTTTACCGGGGACCTAAATAATAAACTGTCATGATCATGACTGATAAATTACACAATCATTAAAATATACTATCAAATTAGTGGCAAGATACAAGTGTGCTTATAAGAATTGCCGTGTAGTTTACGGCATAGTAAAGTTTGTTTAGATAACGTAGCATGCGACTAAAGAAGATGCTAGTACGACAAGTCGCGTAAAACTAACTCTCACTTTTTAAAGTAATAAAACTCAAAAACAACATCACTATTGTTTTAAGCAATACAAACTATTTAAAATTACCAAAATATACATATTCTCAGATGTAAACTATTACTATATGTAAATAACACGTCCCCAATAAAGGTAGGTATAGTATAAAAATAATAAAGAAAAAAATCATTTAATTAGTATAATTAAATACTATATAACCTAAACTTAGAGCGATGTCTCATGTATTTACAAGTATCGCATTTAATAAAATAAGTAGTTAACGTGGAATTATAAAAGTGAGAACGTGAAGCCGTGTTAACCGCTGCAAATACCGTGGACGTCGTAAAAGGCGACAAAGGGTCAGTTCACGACGAGATGCGATAGTTTCAATGTGTACAGATATATCGTTTTATGTTAATTGTGTCGCTCGTTATCTCGTCTCGATGAAAACTGACTTTCACCAAAAACATAAGCTAAATAAACAACAATAATTATAATCTAGGCATATTCTTTCCTAGTCTTTTCCGAAGTCAAACGAGGGTCGCATTTTAGTTAAAAATAAAAACCTAGTAAATTAGCCTTACCTAGGTTAGGACAACCTTGATGTCTGAATAAAGCTAATTACGAAAGCGTTAACACACTCCAAAATGCTGTTGGTAAAAAATAAAAGAGCTAGCTACAATTCGCATATCGTGAAAGGCGACTAAGGAAACTGGCGCACTCATCTAGTGCAGTTTTTACCATGATCCTATACGGGTTGTTTCGTAAAGTTTCCGTAGAAAGGTTGTGGAGATCGAAGCTTGACTTATCAATCTGGGAATCATGGTCGAGAAGCGCGCCCGGGGTTCATTGAAGAGATGTGTGGATGTCACGGGGATTCACGTCAGGTAGAAGGAAGGAAAAGTTACACATGAAATACAATATTTTACCATTTTTCATTCTTCTTGAACTTCTTCTGCACTGACGCCTTAGAAGCGGTAGTGAACTTATTTTTAAGTAATTTTACCAATGTTGTTAAACCATACGTTTTGACAATTATTAAGCGATATGAAGTATCCGTATAATGATGAATGAAAAATTTGAATTTGAACAAAAAGCAGATGTTCAATCAATTTATCAAATAATATATATATATATATATATATATATATATATACGACGTCATCAATCATTACAATTTTGGTACAAAATAATACATGGTGCTAAAATATATTATGTGAGATGATATACTTATTCTCTACTGACATCTTTTAGGATATACGATAAACAAATTAGAAAAACAGTGAACCATTTGTAATATTGTGGGCCTCATTTATTTTGTGTCGATGTGTAATTATGTTTTATACTTATATATAATAGTTTGTTTTCGTTGATAATTCCTGAACTGTCGTACATGGTGCCTAAACACACCCTTAATGTCTAAATATACATACATACATTAAATTATTTCGTTTCTACTTGTAAACATTCATACAAACATTGGACACAGAAATGATACAAGTAAATAGAATTAAGAAGTGCCACGTTAATTGGCAACTCCCCTGACGACGACGGTTACAACAACAACAACACAATGAAATATAAGTCTTAAATTTAGTCTAAAGTTGTCGCAGACCAAAGACTAAATAGAACGCGATGCTCCTACCTCAGTATCTAGATCACCAACTATCCAAGATATGTCCCAAGTTATACGATAATTGTTCTAACTAAGTTACCTAATCTTCTCAGTCTTCGCACGGATCGCTATGAGGTAAGCCCTCCGATTTTAACCTGAAATTAATAAACTGCCGTTGTTTATTACGCTTAGGGAATCGGAAACGGGAGGTGGGAATTAATGTAGTGCATTTTATTAAATGCGCGTACTTCCATTTTGTTTTCAATCAATAAAAGGTAATTTTATTTTAATAAACGTCAAATAAAATTTCAGTTTTTGACAGAACAATATGTTACTGGCAATTTAAAAAAAATTAAAAAATATAAGCGATGCGGAACATTTTTTGAATTATTCGAATAAACATTATTCCAAACGCGAAGCAATCTTTGAAGCGGATTCCATGTTCAAAGTTTGTAATTTTGGCGCGATACGCAATGTCACCTCCCGTTAAATATTGTCTATGATTGTACTCAACGGGACTAAAGGTTATAAAAAGGTACATTTGTATGCGGTTAGCACCTTATTTAGTAATTTAGTAAACTTTTATGAAGAATGAGTTTACGCGATAAAATAAATATAACAAATACATTTAGACAATATATCTCATGATAATGAAGGTATACACATTATTTACGTTTAGTTTTTACATTTAGACTACCGAACTACGTTTAGCATACTCACAATGATCAAGAAATGAGCAGGCTTAATAATTTATTGTTAATGCAAAGAATAAGATTTCTCGTCTTTTAAAACACAAAATAATCTCAAAGGTCAAAGTCTGTTTTTTATTTAATGCGGCGAACATTTTGTTAAATTTGATTAGTAAAATTTGATGGATGATGTGAATACCAAATCGACGATACTATATTTATGATAAATACATACATATGTTAACATCCAAAACCCAAGCCAATTACAATTTTTTTTAATGCGTAACCGGTAATCGAACTTGTTGGCTCAAAGACTACTAGCTAAGCCACAAAGAACGACAAAATGACGTTAAGTTTTTTTTCTCTTTATGCATGCAAACGCGTAATTCGACCTCATGATAAATTTTACTTACTAACAATTAATTGATCAACATTAAGCTCGCATTTTAATTACATTCAATGAAAAATGATAAAAAACATAAATCGATGAGTAAAATAATAAAAATTGATTAATACGAGTAACTTATAGAATAAACTTGTAGAATGCAATGGCGCTAGGAGAATTATTGAAAAAAAGACATTCTATTTTTTGTCTTTTATTTTTTATATCAGTTATCTTCTCAGCTGTCTTAGCACTGATCAGTGCACTGGCCTCAACTGCTTAAGCTCTGATCAGCGCTTGCCCTACCGGCCACGTTTTTTATTTCATTTTGAGTATCATATTAAATGCATTACTATAAGTTTGGAAATACTCCTAACTCGCTCGATAAATTGATTTCCCGCGGCAGAAGCGGGTGTAAATCGAACCGGAGGTTCGGCAGCTCATTGAGAAGTGTTATGTTAACATGTCAAATGTAATCAATATCTATAAAAAAAGAAACTGACTGATTGACTCACCGACCAACGCACATCTGAAAATACCGGTATTAAAGCTGTAATTTGGCATTAAGAGGCTTTCATTATTAAAGGATTTCCCGAAATGTTCGCAGGAGCGGGTACATATTGCGCGTACGATATCTGTTTTTTTTTTGTAACAAGGATGATCGTTCAACATTTATTTCGCATGCAAAAGCAGTCATGTAAATGCAAAATGGAGAGGCTACTTAATGTGTCTTTTCAGGAAATATTTCTTCTCGATAGATTTTGAAACAGATTGACATCTAGGGATTTGAAATTTGACATATAACCTATATGTGGTCTTTATACGGAAGCATTAATACATATACGATTCTCCGGAATTGCGTGAAAAGGGAACATTTCGTTTTACGGGCTTGTTAAAGTACCTAAATGAGAAAGCGTGGTACACAAGTTCAAATCCTACTTCGACCTTGTACCTATGACTCTTTCTGATATATGTACATTAGTTTGATTGGCAACACAGTGAAGCACATTCAGGTAAGATGTATTATCGTGATCCAATACAGGTTGCGGAGGTCAGACGGGAGTTGCTTCGTGTAAAAACCTGACTCACTCAATGCAGGATTATCCAAACTTCACTAACTGATCAATGTATGTTCGTCCAGGTTTTTCCCTGCCAACGTTCCTATGCACTCTTATTGGACGTAGAAAGATGAAATTTTCCATATAGTCGTCTTGACAAGACTATTTCAAGAAAGGATCCTACAAGAATATAAGTTTTAGTACTTACATTAAAAAAATAGTATTTTTTTCCCTTGATTATTTAACGCTTGTATGTTCAATAAGTTTGATTAATGACAGAATAAATATAAATAAAAAATATATCACTATTTTGTTAAATTCATTAAATTTTATTAAATCAATATATATTTTTACATAAAATAGAGAAATGACCCGCGATAGAACAATGTGCCGTGTGGTTCCCGGTACCGATAAAAGTAAGAATTGGACCACTCCATCTCTTTCCCATGGATGTTGTAAAAGGCGACTAAGGGACAGGCTTATAAAGTCGGGATTCTTTTTTAAGCTATGGGTTAGCAACCTGTCACTATTTGAATCTCAATTCTATTATTAAGCCGAACAGCTAAACATGGCCTATCAGTCTTTTTAAAACTGTCGGCTCTCGTCAAACCCACGAGGGATATAGACGTGACTATATGTATGTATTGTAGAACAATGTGTCTATGGATCCTTTCAAATAATCAATATAATAAAAAAAAATTTTTCGTGCCTAAAGTTGATCATAATACAAACATATAACCGTTCAATTTAACTGATGGAAATGATTCGAACATTGCTGTTTTCAAACGCTTTGGTCGTGCGACATTCATTCTCATATATAACATCGATACAAATGCGTACATTTAACGTGCATACCGAATTTCTATCGACCATTAACGCTACACGCTTATCACACAAGCCTAGTTGGCTCGGTCCAATTGTACTCCGATGTACGCCAACTATCAACATCGAGACCACACCAACTAGACTGTTCAATATTTTATTAATAAATTTTCAAATGTGAAAATTAAATGTATCAAATCAATAGAAATACAGTATTGGATGGATGTTTTCTTTTTTTTTTTTTCTCAGATTCCGTCAACACATAGCTACACGTATATCACAACTTCGGCACGCCCCGATAATTAAATTAGTCGTTGATTAATAAATTGTATAAAAAATTGTTAATAAACACCGTATAAAAATTCGATAAAAAATGAGCTAAAATCTTAAATTGACGCGGACCGTGCCAAAGACTGCGTATTGGCCGATTGGCGGTTGATATTTTGACAGCTGTCAAAATGACGTTAGCCGCCATTGCACGTGTTGGAGTGAAACTTCTTCGGGTGTCACATTTCTTTTTTTTTTTAACTGAAAACAGCACAGCTCACAACGCAATTGGATTATCAAAAAAGAATATTTACTAATATTCCGACCGAAAAATTCAGAACAACATTAGATTACAGAAATGGCAGGCACTTATGAATGTGACGTAGCAACTGATGGCAATCGCCAAGATCTCAATTAACAATTGAATCTGACAGCTATACAGCTACGCGCAGACGCAAAGACAACAACCCGATTTCAAGTACAAGAAACATGTCACTTCTATACCCTAACATGTTCCGATGACTATAGGCCCGACAAGCGTCAAAGTTTCACCGCAACCGTGCCCGCACATGTATTTTACTTATCGGGAGAGTCGGCCATTTTAATGTTTGACGTATGAGTATATGAAAATGCCCGCTAGTATGAAGCCGAATGTGATTGTGAGAGGTTTATACAAGGACCTCTTGAGCGCGTGCCACTTCTCGGCGTCGCGTGCGCGTCTCTTCATTGCCGTCACGCGGTCGGCCAGTTCGCGGGTGCGACGCCTGCGCAGAGTCTCGGACGTTTCACCGCTGGAAAAAAAATATATGAGAAATTAGAAAAAAAAATGTGTTATTTGTGAGAAAGAGAATTGGTTAAAAATCGCAATTAGAGCTCCTCTCCAGAATGTAACAATGTATTATCTCGTCCACATTTCTATTCTATGTTTGGTTATATGTGAAGTTGACGTTATTGAAGAAAATGCTGCAGTGCAGTGTGTTACCGCTTCTTCTGAACTGACGCTTTGGTAACGACAGTAAACTTAGTTTTAAGTTATTTATTTGACATCAACCAATATTGTGAAACCAAAAGATAAGACAATTATTAAGTGATGTTGAAATGTCCCATAATGAATAAAAAATTGAATTTGAGACAATGTTACCGGGAATAAAGCTAGGAAGGAGGGAATTGGTGCCGTGTGGTTCCCGACACATTAGAATAGGTCACGAAACGCTCAACGTCATCGTTATGCTCATGACAACATTTCCGAGTTTTACTGTAGGGCAGGATTTAAATATGACTTTATTTGTCCAGTATGTGCATATCTTCTTCTGCAGCATATCTATCTTATCTTATTCTATATATAAAATTCTCGTGTCACAATGTTCGTTCCCGTACTCCTCCGAAACGGCTTGACCGATTCTCATGAAATTTTGTGAGCATATTGAGTAGATCTGAAAATCGGCCAACATCTATTTTTCAAACCCACAAAATGCAAAACAACGTTTGCCGGTACAGCTAGTCTTATTATAGTATTTGACATAAAATTAGTATTGATATCATTAATTTAATACTTAATCACAATTTTTTTATACGCTTTGAAAGCGGTAGTACATATAATTATATTGTTGATGTCAATAAGTGATACCTCGTATCCAATTTTGAAACTAAATTTATTCTTTTCTACTGTAAGCAGGATTTAACGCTAAAAGAAAGTTGAGAAAGACGACATCACTAATGCGAAGAAAATGACGCGCTCAACCAATAGCAGCGTAGAGTCTAAATCGCGCAAACAAAGTTATAAGTTATTAGTCAGTTAAAGTTATGAATGCGGATGAAGCGTTGGAAGTAGGTATGCAGAGATCGTGGCAAGTAGAAAGATGTAGTCTCTGCCTACCCCTCCGGGAAAGAGTCGTGAATTTATGTTATGTAAAGTTATTACGAATTGGAGTATAAATACAACCTCCGACCCAACATCGTCTGTCGCGCGGTTCCCCAGGCATAACACCTAGCCTGGCGGAAGATCTTCCCTTTGGTGGCGGTCGAGCCTTACCCCTCTGGCTACAATATAATAAATATAATTTTTCTGTCGGCGACCTGTTAATAACTCTTGATCATTGACAGTCTTACCTGTCAGCGGTATGCGGAGAAGGTTCATCATCTTCATCATCCGCCGATGACGAGGAAGACTCCCTCGCGGGAGGTGTCGGCGGGCTCTCGTCAGAAGATGAAGACTCCTGGGTGTACTGGTGAAGGTTGCCTGTGGGGAATAAAGAAATTAATATCTATTGAAATTTCGTGATATAAATAAATAAATATAAATATATACGGGACAAATTACACAGATTGAGTTAGCCTCGAAGTAAGTTCGAAACTTGTGTTACGAGATACTAACTCAACGATACTATATTTTATAATAAATACTTATATAGATAAACATCCAAGACCCAGGCCAATCAGAAAAAGTTCTTTTCTCATCATGCCCTGGCCGGGATTCGAACCCGGGACCCCCGGTGTCACAGACAAGCGTACTATCGCTGCGCCACAGAGGCCGCCATGATGATGACTGTGATGACTTTAGTATCATAACTATAGATCGGTAGATTGAATTAGGGTCAATGAACTGAAACGTATATATTAATATTGACATGCCTCCGTCCGGGATTGCGGGATTTGTAAATTATTAATATTTTTTTCCGGAATTTTTACAAGTGGGATGAAGAATATATTAGGGGTACTTAGCTGTTTTCCCTCGACTTCGTTCACGTAAATTGTAGTCCTACGTTACCCGCGTTACAATGTAGTTTACTGTAAGTGTACGTACTGAAATGGAATCCCGGAAAAGAGGCTTATCCATGTTATGCTTTCTATGGTCATTCATGATGCAAGTACATAAAATCAATCTACCTATTCCGATCTCTTATCGTAACATATAATCAGAAACGGTGAAACAGAGCCAGCAGTCATCAAAAGACTGAAAGACCACGTTCAGCTGTATAGCACAATGATAGAATTGAGATTCAAATAGCGACAGGTTGCTAGCCCATCGCCTAAAAGAGGCATCCCAAGTAGATAAGCCTATTCCTTAGTAGACTTTTACGACATGAGGTGACGTTTCCCAGCTCTTTGAGAGGCCTGGCTCAGCCACTTGACTCAATAATAGAATTGAGATGTGAAATGAGAATCATATAGTGACAGGTTGCTAGTATATAACTTTAAAGAAGAATACCAAGTTTATAAGCCTATCCTTTTTTACGACATCCATGGGAACGAGATGGAGTGGTCCTATTCTTTCTTTCTACTAGTGCCGGGAACCACACGGCACTTATGTGACTCTTCTTCTTACATACATAGCATGACTATAGTAACCATTTTATATAGCCAGCCCCCGAAGCGACACGCGCGACGCCGATTCTATCGCGCGATAAAATATCGCTGTTTCGTTTTAAATTATGACCTGAAACGGGACAGCGAACGGGTTTTCGCGCGATAAAAACAGCGTCGCGCGTGCCTCGCTACACGGCCGAAGATCTGTAAACCAGTTCACTATGATAAAAGTAAGCTTAAATACAGATATATAGGCACGCATATAAACACACAAAAGAACGGACATAATAATTGTGAATGTTGAAGACAAGAAGTAATCTTGTTTAATGCCACAACTAGCGAACCGAATAAAAATTGTATCGATAAAACGATTCTCGATTATTCACACTCACAATTCCCAGCTATACGTAAAATGTAATAAAATAAAAAATGTAAAAATATTTCCGAATATCACTGAAAGCTTTGAAACGATAGTACACAATGGAATCACAATTGTATAAATTAAAAAAAGAGGTGAGCGAATCCAATTTGATATCGCACGAAGTTTTCCGACAATAAGGTCTGTTACACACAATATTCCGACAATAAGGTCTGTCACACACAACGGTGTCGTGATCGGACGTGTATCGTCCGGAGTGTTCTTCTTCCTCCCGGTCGCATCCACACCACTCTGGAGAGGAGCCCGGGGTATGCCTTTGACCATGGATCCTGGATTGGGTGAGTCAGGTTTTTGCATGAAGCGACTCCCACCTCGACCTCCGCAACCTTTGCAGGGGAACCTAACCCGTATTGGATCGATTATGGCTTTACACATCCAGTTGCTTGAATGTGCAGGTTTCATCACTGTTTTCCCTCACCGTGAAAGCATTGGTATATGACCGAGGTGAGATTTGAACCTGTGGCATATGCACATTACGCAATTTTACCGAGCACCTTACCTATTCGACCAACGTCGCGATTATTATGTGTCGTGTTAACTGCAAAGTCATCGATCAAATGGTAAGGCGCAATAAGGTAAATATCTATCTATGTACCAACTTGTGTTCACTAAACAGGAAACGTGGATTTAAGTATCTGTGTGTAATGCAAACCGCTTTGAGAGTGGCTTGAAAACAATCTATCAAGTTTCGTGCATTCCCTTTGAACTATCTGAAGTCATGACGATGCTTCGGTAAAGATATTGCGTGGCGTGGAACGGTATAATGAGGTCGGTTTTATTGACTCGTCTGAACTTATGAGCGCATGTGTAACAAAAATTTGACTAGTTGTTTAAAAAAAATCGCACACCCTTAAGGTAGTTTGGGCTTAGAGTAAAAGAAAAATACATCTTTGTCTAAAATGTAAACTTATTCTCCTTTTTTGTATTTTATTTGTAAAAGCGAATCGAAACAGTGAAGTGTGAGGATGGGCCTTAAGCTCAGAGCTTTTTTCAGTTTCATTGTTCGTTCCGAGAAACGACACAAAATGCCAATGTAATATTCGTATTTAACGACACTTTGACGGATAGCCTTATATTTTTCCCATGAAATTACCCGTAAAAAATTATCAAGGTAAATTTATTAAGAAATGGAACAAGGAAAGGTCGAAATTTAACAAATTTACTTAAGGAATTACAATTATTATAAAAGAATAAAGATTAAGTAAGGTAAAGTATTTAAACAATTATAAAATTTTTGTCAAGCGAAAAAGATTGTTTGGGAAGGATGATAATAATATGATATTTTTAAAACGAGTTACTAGGGAGAAAAAAAAAAGAAATTCTGCAAAAAAAATAACTTTATACATAATATCACGTCTTCTGTCAAGTCCCGAAAAGACTAAGGCCTGACGGCACAGTAACGGAATTGATAAAAAATCATCGATCATTAAACTTCATCTTGATATTCTCATCATTGTGAGTTGTCAGTTGTTCAACTTTGTCCAAGATTTAGAGCCCATGGTGCGTTTTCCGACGTAAGGCATCACTTTGCCTTCTCCGTACCTTTTATCTTCTTCCTACATACTTCCTAGCGTAGAATCGTGTAGACAGAGACTACATCCTTCCACTTTCCACGATCACTGCATACACTTCCTTCGTTTCATTCACATTTATAAAACACTCTCATCATACAACCACATCGTTTCAGACCGCACGCCGAGACTTCCCTATTCGATCAAGGGCCCAGGGTTCCCCCCCTTTCACATCTTCCTCTCGCCCAAATGTCAGGTCCCATCTTGTGTCAGCCAGAGCCCAGGGTCCTCTTTTCCTGTAACCAACATCGACTCACCGAGCGAAGTGCTGGTCGGTATGGCGGGCAGGGGCCTAGCCGGGGCGCGGGTGAGGCTCTCGGCGCGGGGGGGCGGGGGAGGGGGCGGAGCTTCCTCCTCGTCAGCCGCCACGGACGAGTATATACTCTCTTCCATTTTAGACTCCTCTTTCTGTGGAGAGAATGGTTAATTTTAGTCCAATAACGCATTAAGTAATGCACTAGTTAATGTTTTTACCGTGAGATAGTAGATACCTGCACAACATCGTAAGACCTAAGACAACTAATAACTAAGAGAACTAATTATTTCAATACGAATATTTCGTCAATATTCGTATTGAAATAATTAGTTATCTACATTCAATCATGTTTTTTTTAATGTAGACAATGTGCATTCGTCCATGGTTTAGATTTAAAAGATCTATATTTGTAAAATGACGTTCAAAGAAAATGCTGCAGTGTGTAGTTCGTTCCGCCGCTTCTTCTACACATTCACTTTGTAAGCGGTAGTAGTTATAATTAGATTTAAGTGATGTGACGTCTATCCCTTAGTCGCCTTTTACGACATCCATGGGAAAGATGGATGGAGTTCGGGAACCACACGGCCCCGTAAGACAGGCAGAGATTACATCTTCCCCGCATACTTCTTTCGCATGATATACTACACATTAGTAATTTATAGTGTCCGACCGAAGCTTCGGCTTCGGCTTCGGCTTCGGCCACCTTCGGCCAAAAAATCCACCTTCGGCGAAACATTCGGCTTCGGCCCAAAATCCGGCCGAAGCCGAAGGTTTCGCCGAAGGTCCGAGCGACCGTCGAGATTGAACGAACTGTTACGAAAGTCATGAGGCGGCGGGGAGACACTGTCAAAATATCACATTGCTGATTGCATGCATCAAAAGAAGTCCGTACGTGTATTTAAACGAGTGTTTTTGTAAGAAATCAAATCATTATTTTTACCAGTAGTTAAATCACAAACTTTTATCTATACATATAATAAATCAGTAAAAATATTTTGTCTGTACATTTAGTATTTTCGACTGAAATGGATAGAGGGACACTTAAGTAGAATGAATAATAGAAAGCAAAAATATTTTTTTTTAATTTCTTGTCTGTCTGTCTGTATGTATGATCACGATTATCTCCGAAAGTACTAAACCGATTTACTTCAAACTTTCACCAATTGCTTTGTTTTAACTCAGAATAACATTAAAAGTTTGTTTCATCAAAATCGGTTCACAAAAAAAAAAGTTATCGACATTTGAATGAACTCAAGGCATCAGTATGCCGGCAAATAAGTTACGAAATTAAAAATTCAAAGTCATTTATCATTATACGACGACATTATACCTATAACATATAAATATAAGTGAAAGGCGACTAAGGGATGGGCTTACAAACTTGGGATTCTTTTTTAGGCGATGGGCGAGCAACCTATCACTTTTTGAATCTCAATTCTATCATTAAGTCAAATAGCTGAACGTGGCCATTCAGTCTTTTCAAGTCTGTTGGCTCTGTCTACCTCGCAAGGGATAAAGACGTGACCATATGTATGTAGTCTACTTTAATTTCGACACCAACGCAACGGCTTCGATGGTCCAGTGGTTAGCCCGTGAGACTGTGAAGTTGGCGGTCCAAGTTCGAATCCCAACAATTACAAGATATTTTTTATTATTAAAAATATATTTTTTTTGTATTGTTTGAGTATTTTATGTAAAAAAACTGAAAATCAAAATACTACATATAATAAAACGGTAAAAATATTTTTTCTGTACATTTAATATTTTGACTGAAACGGATAGAGAATTTTTTTTTTACATTTTTTGTCTGTCTGTATCTGACTGTATGATTAAAATTCAACTCGAAATTTACGCGGACGAAGTCGCGGGCAACAGTTAGTTTATCTCTAAACCAACCACCTCTTTGATATATCATCAACTTCTATATGAAACAGTCAATATATAAACCTTCAATATTGAGGTTTTGAAATGATTTTAATATTAATTGTAGCTTGTAGACAATATTGAACAAAATTAATTACTGAGTGCTGAGAGAATATAAACCTTCGGCTTCGGCTTCGGCTTCGGCCGAAGGTTGTGGCGATAGCCGATTAATCGGCTTCGGCTTCGGCTTCGGCCAAAAATAGACCTTCGGTCGGACACTAGTAATTTATTAAAATTGAGTAAAATTGAATTATCAACTCACGTAATTAGGATCAAGCCTCTTGGCGCCCTCGATGATGGCCTGGTACGAAAATCTGAGTTGATCCGGAGTCTGGATCAGTCCCATGCGATCGCGACGCATCTCCAGAAGTATCTGCTGGATGTTCACGCTGTCGAGGCCTTCCTTCTCGATCTAAATTTAAAAAAAGAAAGAAGATAAATTAATAAAGTTAAAGATATCTTAGGAAAAAATTACCCGAAACCGCCGAGCTTGCATGAAGAGAGTTATGAATGTGGATGAAGCGAAGGAAATATGCAGAGATCGTGGCAAGTGGAAAGAGGTAGTCTCCGCCTAAACCTCCGGGATTTTATGTATACATGTATGTATGTATATCTTAGGGAATTAGCACAGATGTTGACCAATAATAATATGATTCTGCAGGTCCATTTCTACTCCAAAACGACAAGAAGGGGGCACGGAGGTGTTTTAGTGGGTAGGCTGGCACGTTAAGATGCCAGGAGTCCCACACTCCCGGGTTAAGTCAGTTCAGTTTTTTATTGCTGCCAGGAACCACACGGCACACTTCGGGTTACACCGTCGAACTATCGCTTTGAAACGATCGAACTAAATATTTCTGAAACGGTTCCGCTCATTATAAACATACTAGCTGTGCCCGCGACTTCGTCCGAGTCGAATAGTTATTTTGGGCATCATTGAAGCTCGTTTTTTTTTTCACATTTTCCATTATTTCTTCGCTCCTAAAAGTTGCGGCGTGATGTTATATAGCCTAAAGCCTTCCTCGATAAATGGTCTATTCAACACAAAAAGAATTTTCCAATTCGAACCAGTAGTTCCTGAGATTAGCGCGTTCAAACAAACAAACTCTTCAGCTTTATAATATTAGTATAGATTTAAAAGTACTCACAATAACCAAACAGGAGTCCACCAGGCAGAAGGTACCAGAACGCCCTATGCCGGCGCTGCAATGGACCACTGCCGGCCCCACGTCTGGCTCCAGGCAGCCGGAGGAGCGCACCTTGCGGAGGAACTCCAGGAAAGCGTTGGGGGATGACGGCACCCCGAAATCGGGCCACGTCGTGTAGTGGAACTGGATCACTTCCCGACTCTCCGATGTCTCCTGGTCGACGATTCTGCCAAGGTAGATAGATAGATTAATATCTTTCTGTCTTGTGCCGTGTGGTTCTCGACGACACCAATGGAAACAATAATTGAACCACTCCATCTTTCTTTCCCATGGTTGTCGTAAAAGGCGACTAAGGGATCGTTTTATAAACTTGGGATTCTTTTTTTAGGCGTAGGGCTAGCAACCTGTCACTATTTGAATCTCAATTCTATCATCAAGCCAAGCAGCTAAGCGTGGCCTGTTGGTCATGTCGAGACTGTTGGATCTGTCTACCCCTACTAGGAATATAAACGTGACTATATAGACGTATATACATTAGAGAAATGATGGCAAGCAAACAGATTTCGAAAACAGCCTTTGTACAAACAAATTAATACGCAAAATCATATTTATCATTATGGCAGTAACGAAACATGTATATCCGATAAGACTCAACATCGGAGGGCTCTGTGTAATCCGCAAGATCAGCGGACGAGCACGGAACAGTGACTGGCTGCTCGTCGGCTGCCATTGGAGGTCTAAAACAGGTCTATTTTTGTCTATTCAAGCCGTAATCAGTTCAGCTTCTTATGTTAACACAATATAATAATTACCGCCGAGCTTGCATGAAGAGAGTTATGAATGTGGATGAAGCGAAGGAGTTACCTATGCAGAGATCGTGGCAAGTGGAAAGAGGTAGTCTCTGCCTACCCCTCCGGGAAAGAGGCTTGATTTTATGTATGTATAATAATTACTAAGATTGAGTTAGCCTCGAATTAAGTTCAAGACTTGTGTTACGAGGTACTACCGACCTTAAAATATGTTTATTCTACTACCGCTTTCAAAGTGCAACTTTAGAAGCGGCGTTTCAAAAATACATATGTATGACTAATTATATTATCTGCTGCTAATGTGGAATATAAAAAAGCCAAAATAAAGAACAAAAATTGCACAATTCCTTCAATTTAGAATCTTTTGTTATCTTCAGTTGGTCTTGATTCACTTTTACTGACAATAAAAAATAAATCTAACTCCAATATTTTTTTTTCATAACAAAAGCAATTAAATAAAAACAACGACATATTTTTTTTTTAAATGCTGATGTAATACATCGATGGCCAGTGACGTGGACTGGATATATCATACAAATAGTGCATGAGCTGTAATTTCCTTAATTATATAAAATTACACACAAGCTTTGTTCAAATAATCAATAGTTCATTTGCTGACCCTGTGAAAAATGTCGACAATTCAAGTGATTCAGTTATATTATATTGTAATGGTAGGTACTAATATCAATCCTCCGTAATAAATACAAAAAAATTTAAAGATTCTTTAAAAACTTAATGATTTATTCTTTAAAAATAAATTAACCTATATCCTTAAACAAAATAAAAAGAAACATTGAATTATTAATCAAAGACAGATTACAATCAGCTGTTGTTCAAGACATTGTGCGATTACATTCTAATTAAAAAAAAAAGGGACACTGACTTACTGATTGACCGACCGAAATTAGTAATTTGCGGAAACTGAAATTAGCCGAGCGGCGGGCGTACGAAAGAAAAAATTAAAAATGTCTTTTAAAATATAGCCAGTATTTGAAATACTGACCTCTCCCTAAACTGCAATAATATTGGTTGAAAATACATATATACCTATTTTAGCTTGTATCCAAAGAGGTGAGGATGTATCCGGAACTAACGTCAGAGAAAAAAAAGTAAGTATTCTTTATTCAAAATATGTGACAGATAAATTTATTTCATTTCGTTCACGACGTGTTCTTGACTGAAAAAAAAAAGAAGATTGAAAATAAAATATACTGGCACTTGCCTTCAGAAGATCCGCCCGTTGCCGGAACCGCTCACAAACTGATTCTGTTGCGAGGATGTGATGTGAGGTGCATCACTAAGCCGCTTACAAACGGTAGGTAAAAGCTACAAAACATCTAGGGTACAGATGTTGACGCTCTTGTTCCGAAGGAATTATACCAACGTGTATGCTTAATAAGACAAATGACCCAATGAACCGCAACGAAGCATCTACCATTGTTTTATAAATTTTTGGACCGATCGTAGAAATCCTGACTTGATGTTGCATACATACCTACATATAATCATGCCCATATCCATCGTGGGGTAGACAGAGCCGACAGTCTTAATAAAACTGCTAGGGCCACGTTCGGCTGCTTGGCTTAATGATAGAATTGAGATTCAAATAGTGACAGGTTGCTAGCCCATCGCCTAAAAAGAATCCCAAGTTTGTAAGCCTATCCCTTAGTCGCCTTTTACGACATCCACGGGAAAGAGATGGAGTGGTCCTATTCTTTCTCCTATTGGTGCCGGGAACCGCACGGCACAATTTGATGTCGCCTTATGTATAAAGCAATGGACTATCTATCTGAACGTTGTCTATCAGTCTTTTTAAGACTGTTGGTTCTGTCTACCCGGCAAGGGATATAGACGTGATTACATGTATGTATGTATTTTCTTAGCAAAACGAGAATAATTATAATTTCTTTCCATTCAAAACCCTCACATATGTAATAGTTCTCTGTCAGACCCAATGGTTGACTGGTAGATAATGCTTCTAGCATTAAGTCCGCCAGTTGTGCTATACATTTGTATTTTGTATAATAATAAAAATAAATAAACTTATTGCCTCACCAATGGAAATCTCACATATGGGCAGTTCTGCACCCCGTTATAATTTATCATTTAATGCAAACGTCGAATTGTATAGACCACCTGATCGGGTCCTGGTCGGGTTCGGGAGCATATTACATACATACAAACATATGTTACACAGATTACAGAGAAAACATCTGAAATTGCATAGAGTTGGCTCTGTCTACCCCGCAAGGGATACAGACGTGACCATATGTATGTATGTATGTATGTATTGTGATCAAATTCATGAACTGAAATCGCTTAAAAATGGCTGGTGTTATAACGGTGTAGTTAGTAAGAAGCATTGCGTTGAAATTACACCAGTTCCCCGTTAAATAGGTTTCATTAGGTATGTTATTTTTTTTGTTTCATTGCTACTTAATTATGAGTACGTACTTCAAACTTTGGCAAATTTTGCCGTCAGATCAAAATTTTGTTCGGCATCTCTGTAAGGATTAAGATAGGTAGGTAGGTATATAATATTTCCATTCCATTTTATTCTTGCTGATTTTATTTCGCATAACAAATGAAAATAAGATTTTTACGTAAGTATAGGTAAGTGGTATTAAATATTTGAACAAATAAAAAAGTATGCCTGGCTACAAGTGGGATTAATTATATCGAAACGAAAAAGGCGAAAAAATTTTATCCAGAAATTTTTTTTTCTCGATACAAATATACATTTTTACGTAAACACCAATTAAAATAGCGGATTATAATCTTCAGAAAATTTTTATTTCGCATCGTAACAAAACAAGTCGGATTACAAAATAAATAATTTCAATATTAGAAAATAAATCATTTAAATGGAACATCCTCGCATATAAAAAATGGAAGGTTGAAGGGACAGGTGAGCGTGGAAGAACCAACTGCATTCCAAAAGGTCATAAGTGTCGCGTTATTGTGTTCAATTTCCTTACTTAGGTCAATTTAGGGAGGCCTATGTTTGGTTGTAGACGTCCTACGGCTGTTATGATGAACTACTGACAAACATAGTGACGATTATGATGACTGGCTTAATAATGATTGTTAGGACTCTAGGCGAGGCGACGGCGAAGAATTTTTTTTATTGACGCATTAATTATATATTTTTATGAGAGCAAGACTGATCTGTCTACTCCGTAATAGATAAAGACGTGATTATATGAATGTATGTTAATTGACCATGTGTCAATAGGGCTTCATCTGTGCCTCGAGGATGTCATAAAACTCGTATTGCGGCTGTCTACCCCGCGACGGATAAAAATGTCTCATTACACACCAATCTGTCACTATTTAAATCTCAATTCCATCGCAAAGCCGCACGTAGCCTTTCATTCTTTTTAAGACTGTTGGCTCTGTCTTCCCAGTGGGGGATGTGGACATGACTACATACATATATTAATTTAGACTGAACCCCGACCATCAAAGATCCACTCCAGCATCATACGTATATACTTCCACATGAGAATCATTTGTCCGCAGTCACCATAGCAACAAGGCCACGGGCACACGCCTTGTCTCCGAGAAACGGTATCGAATTTCCAACATACATACATACATACATACATACATACATATGGTCACGCCTATATCCCTTGTAAGGTAGACAGAGCCAACAGTCTTAAAATCACTCTGATCGGCCACGTTCAGCTATTTGGCTTAATGATAGAATTGACATTCAAATAGTCACAGGTTGCTAGCCCATCGCCTAAAAAAAACCTCCCAAATTTGTAAGCCTACCCCTTAGTCGCCTTTTACGACATCCATGGTAAAGAGATGGGAGTGGTCCTATTCATTTCTTTTGTGCTGGTGCCGGGAACCACACGGCACTCTGATTTCCAAATCAATATAATTATATCAACGTATCACTAATTGCACCTCTTCAATTAATTGAAGTGCTTAGGGCTTCTCGGGCACTCACGGAGTATTCGATATTACGAGTATTAAAGTATATTTCTGTATCCGAGGTTGTTGAATACGAATCTATACGTACATACATACATACATATAAACACGTCTATATCGCCTGTGGGGTAGACAGAGCCAACAGTCTTGAAGACTGATAGGTAACGTTCAGCTGCAGCAGAAGTCATTAAAAAAATATCAATATACATAAAATAAAATTAACACAATTAAATTATTAAAAACTACTGAGCCAATAATGATGAAAACTGGCAGGAAGGTACAAGCAGATTATAACAAGAAGACGTCCGCTAAGAAAGGATTTGTGGAAACTCTAGCGTTCACTAGTTGAAGTATAAGATATAGTATATATGTATATGTATGTTGAATACGATTCTATACGTCTTATAATCTTTCGACATTTTTAACATAAGAAGGCCTACGATAAGTACCCTAAATATTGGCTTGCCGCCGCAAAAAGATATAAGTGCCAATGGTCTAAAGACTGAAAACGCGGTAGAAATAATGGACACGGCACCAAATTGAAACATTTTCATATTAAAATATCTCTTAGAAGGAAGGAAATGATTTTCCGACTTTGAGAGTACTGTTTGTTCAGGCGTCCCTTTGATCATCACATACGAGTACTTATTCGATATTAATTCACTCAATTTTCAATTGAAAGCACAGATTTTATGTATCCGAGTACTTATTCGATATTAATTCACTAAATATTCGAGTCAAAAAGCAGATTTTATTAATCGAATTAAATGTGGTTAAACAAGCCTGTTAACATGAAATGCCGTTAACGATTTCTTTGTAATATAATTACAAAGGTATGAACGTTTTTAAAATAAAAATATGCTTGTCTAGCTTTTGCGCGGGTCTTCGCTCTCGTCTACATTGACGTGATTATGTTTATGTTTGTTTGTTTGTTTGTACACTCTCTATTCCAAAACAGTCATTGGATTTAGAATAATATGTACAATGGCGGACTAATCACAATCACAAGTGGGATTTTTTCCAGTCAACCAAATTGTATGTATGTATTAAATCAATAATCCACCACAGTGCCGTGTGGTTCCAATAAAAAAAAGAATAGGACCACTCCATCTCTTTCCCCATGGACGTCGTAAAAGGCGGCTGAAGAATAGGCTTATACAGGGTGACATTTAAAACAACTGCATCCTTTTAAACATAGACTATACCCATGCTTCTGAGCTGTTTGAGCCTATTTTTATTCAAATCAGGCTAGCAACCAGTCACCATTTGAATTATCCATATTATTTTATAATTGCGATACCTAACAGGGTTCATATTGTACCTATCTATAAAAATAGTAAACTAATTGTAATTTAACTGATGTACTTTATGATATGCAATAAAGAAATGATTTATTATGATTTGAAATTGAAATTGAATCTCAATTCTATCGTTAAGCCAAACAGCTGAACGTGGCCTATCAGTCCCTTTAAGACTGTTGGGTCTGTCTTCCCCGCAAGGACCATAGACGTGATTATATGTCATGTTATCCACCACACACATCAACAATCCATCACGCATTCCACCCATATCATAACACGACACAACACACAAGCCATAAGAAAAAATCTATGACAGACCACTATCAGATATTAATGATATTGAATTCCACACTCGAAAAAGGAGGGAAAGGTCGGAGTGGGAAGACCTGGACAAACGTAGCTTGATCAAATTAAGGACGTCCTTGTAAAGGGTCAGGTCAAGAGTACCCGAAACCGCCGAGCTTGCATGAACAGAGTTATGAATGTGGATGAATTGAAGTAAGAACATATTCAGAGATCGTGACAAGTGGAAAGAGGTAGTCTCTGCCTGCGGAAAAGATGCGTGATTTTATGTATGTATGTATGTATGTTATTCCACACTCGTCAGCACTGACAAAAGTACCTGCAGACAGGAACGCTCGCGGCCGTTCGAATTCACCTCCACGTCAACGAGAGATGGACGGCGCTAAATTGAAGTTGGAGGAAAACATAGGAAAAATCGTTTCACATGTCGTGTGATTTTTGAGTGAAGTTTTAATTTCAACTGTTGGAATGGAAATTGAACGATCCGAATCTGAAATCGATGTGACGAACGCACAAATTGAGAAGCATGAAATATACATACATACATATATACATATAATCACGTCTATATCCCTTGCGGGGTAGACAGGGCCAACAGTCTTGTAAAGACTGATGGGCCGCGTTCAGCTATTTATTTGGCTTTAAGATAGAATTGAGATTCAAATAAAGACAGGTTGCTAGCCCAATCGGCTAAAAGAAGATCCCAAGTTTATAAGCCTACCCCTTAGTCGCCTTTTACGTTACCATGGGAGAGAGATGGAGTGGTCCTATTCTTTTTTTCCATTGGTGCCGGGAATCACACGGCACATTCATATAGTACCATTCTTTTATCTATACCTATGTATAGATAAAAGAATGATACTCCCATAAACAAATTATTAAAATGATGTGTGTGATAACAAAAGTGCCGTTTGGTTTTAGTCACTTCAGAATAGGACCACTCCACGTTTGCCACATGGATGACGTAAAACGCGACTAAGGGTAAGGCTAATTCATTTGGGATTCTTCTTGTAGGCGTTGTCATCACAGCTGAACGTGGCCTTCCAGTCATCGCAAGACTGTCGGCTCTGTCTACCCCGCAAGGGATATAGATGAGACTACACATATGTATATACGTTTTGAAAGATTTCCCGCGACTTTGTGCAAGTATAAATCTGTACACGCAATAGTCATTTAAGTTGTTACTAAAGAGAGCGTCCGCGACATCGCCCGCGTAAAACGAAAGTCACCATAATTCCCGTTCCCGTGGGAATTTCGGGAAATCCTCTCTCAGTGCTCCCCTATACCACATAAGAAGTCAAAATGCAAGTCTTTTGCAAAAAATTACTTACCTGAAATCTCTTGTAAGTACATTAATCATTAGACTGTCTCAACTTAACATCTTCAAAGCCATTCTTTAGGCTTTCCTATATAAGAAAAAGTGTCATGTTATTAAAAGAACACTTACTTGCAAACTGGAAGAGTGCCGTGTGGTTCCCAGCAGTGCCGTGTGGTTCCTTGCATCACTCCATCTCTTTTCCACAGACGTCATAAAAGGCGACGTTATTCTTCTTTCGGGCGATGGGCTAGCAACCTGTCACTATTCGAATCTCAATTCTACCATTTAACCAAACAGCTGAACGTGGCTTTTCAGTCCTAAGTTCAAATGACCATTGGCTCTGTCCACCCCGCAAACAAAATAGACGTGAACTTAAGTCATCATTACTTGAAAACCCTCGTGCAGTAATAGTTGCAGTCCTCCTCGCTGATTTGCTCCACGGTCAACTTGACATCTGTCAGTTCCATCTTGTGCATGTCGCCCACGCCGTGGGGCCAGTACCAGTGGCACTTGATCTCGTTCTTCTCGATGATCTTGTTCAGCATCAGGATGGCGCGGCTGTTCTGCTCCCATATCATCAGCCACATGTGGCTGACGGTGAACGCCAGCGGGCCCTGGGTGAGTATATAACTCCTGTTCGCTCTGTCCATCTGTTGGTGGGAGAATGAAAATGTTTTAACTTACATAAATACATACATTTAGTCACGTCTGTATCCCCCTTACACACATAAATACATACGTATAGTCATTACATACTTACATACATACATACATATACATAGTTACGTCTGTATCCCTCATACACACATATATACATACGTATAGTCACGTCTATATCCCTTGCGGGGTAGACGGAGTCAACAGTCTTGAAAAGACTGATAGGCCACGTTCAGCTTTTTGGCTTGATGTTTTAACTTGAAATTCAATTTCTTTTTTCATAAGCCTGTTACTTTTAATATCACTTAATAATTGTCATATCTTTTGATTACACAATATTCGTTGACGTCAAATAAAGAAGAAGAGATTTATGAAGAGAGTTATGAATGTGGATGAAGCGAAGGAAGTATGCAAAGATCGTGGCAAGTGGAAAGAGGTAGTCTCTGCCTACCCTTACGGGAAAGAGGCGTAATTTTATGTATGTATGTCAAATAAATGACTTAAAACTATGTTTACTGTCGCTTCCAAGTGCAGAAGAAGCGGTAACAAAATGCACTGCAGCATTATCATCAACAACGTCAACTTGACAACTATCCAAACTTAGAATAGAAATGTGGACGAGAGAATACCATCATCGTTCAGATTAATGGACTTATCTGAAACTTAAATAATTGATAAAAAATATGATTTAACTCTGTGATAACTGCCAACTGCTGATGTTAATTTTTTTGGGCGGGCAACATCGAGACCTCGTCTGCTATAAAACAAAAACTATTAACTTTTGTATTACGTCCTTAGAGGGGTACCTACCTACCCAAATTTTTTGCCAATAACTTTCAAATACAGACATTGGACAGTTACAATTTCATTATATGTACGAAATAAAAATAAATGTATACGGGACATATTACACAGATTGAGTTAGCCACGAAGTAAGTGCGAGACTTGTGTTACGATTATGAGAGACCGAACTCAACGATACTATATTTCATAATAAATACTTATATAGATAAACATCCAAGGCCCAGGCCAATCAGAAAAAGTTCTTTTCTCATCATGCCCTGGCCGGGATTCGAACCTGAGACCTCCGGTGTCACGGGCAAGCGTACTACCGCTGCGCCACAGAGGCCGTCGATAATAACCTTTTAAGTTTAAATCTATAAATATGTTAAAGTCAAAAACCATTTTTGGCTATTTTCTTCGTATCAACAAGGCCAGACATGTGTGGGCGTGTAAAAGAAGAAAAAAAATCTTAAAATAAATTGAATTTAACGTAAAAATCATTTCCATTTTAACATCTGAATGTAGGTGTTTATTAAATTCTTCATCTTCGCCACCCCCGTTAAGATTTCGTTGAATTTGAGCGAATAAAATATTGAGAGGCGCGTTTTTTTCCATAACGATGAACAACTATCTGAGATTCCCGATATATATATCCAATAAAACTCGTGACTAGAAAAGCGTTACTAGGCAACCTCGAAGTTCGAAGAATCTAATATTATAAAGCTGAAGAGTTTGTTTGTTTGTATGAACGCGCTAATCTCAAGAACTACTGGTTCGTGTTGAAAAATTAATTTTGCGTTGAATAGACCTTTAATCGAGGAACGCTTTAGGCTATATAACATCACGCTGCAACTATAAGGAGCTAAGAAATAATGGAAATTTTGAAAAAAAAAACGGGGAAACTTATTCACAATTGAGGGCTTCGATGATGCCCAAAATAACTATTCCACGCGGACGAAGTCGCGGGCACAGCTAGTAAATGATAATAGGGAAAAATACGATATCCCAGAGAATATAAAAAAAAATATAACAGTCAAACATAAATTGGACAATTCATTATGATCCCTGACAAACACTTTGTTTTATCTATTCTCGGAAGCTTTTGAGTGGCACTTATCATTTAGAATTTTCCTTGAATAAGTAACAAAAAAGAAAAAAAAAATAAGCTGACAACTATTTATTACTAATATTTATTGAGATATCTCGTAATATTTCTACATACCCTCACCAACATACATACATACATTGCAATTATTTCAATGGGTTGTTTATATAATCCCATTTGTATTTGTATGTATGGATGTCGTTAAAGGCGACTAAGGGATAGGTTTATTAACTTGGGATTCTTCTTTTAGGCGATGATTTTTTCAGCAGCTTGGCTTGATGATAGAATTGAGATTCAAATAGTGACATTTGAATCTCAATTCTATCATCAAGCCAAGCTGCTGAAAAAATCATCGCCTAAAATAAGAATCCCAAGTTATCTATATCTTCCTACCTATACCTATCCCTTAGTCGCCTTTTACGACATCCATAAGAAAGGGATGGAGTGGCCTTATACCTTTTTTCTTTTAATGCCGGGAACCACACGGCACACATAAAATAACTAAACTAAAGTAACTTTATACTAAACTCTTTCATCTATGCGTCTTCCCGGTTGCAAAAGTGTTTCGGAGCCCGGGGTTCGACTTCCGACATTTCTCTTACCACTTGGTCCTGTTTTTGGCGATTTCGGCATTCATTCCTTTCAGTCAGTCATACTAACTTCATACTGACGTCAGCGTTAAATTAATATATAGCCTACACAAGACATAGTATAACAATATAATCCATCACTGGACCACAAGTGCCGTGTGGTTCCCGGCACAAATACAAAAAAGAATAGGACCACTCCATCTCCTTCCCGTGGGTGTCGTAAAAGGCGACTAAGGGATAGGCTTACAAACTTGGAATTCTTTTTTAGGCGATTGCCTAGCAACCTGTCACTATTTGAATATCAATTCTATAATTAAGCCAAATAGCTGAACGTGGCCATTCAGTCTTTTCAAGACTGTTGGCTCTGTCTGTCCCCGCAAGGGATATAGACGTGACCATATATATATGTATATATAATATATATATATATATGGTCACGTCTATATATATATATATACATATATATATATATATATATATATATATATATATATATATATATATATATATATATATATATATATGTATGTACTGGACCACAAACACATCGACCACTAATTAAGTAAGCACGTTCATAGCCCGACAGACTAGAATCACGACTCAGTCGTTATTGTTCCGAGTACTCACTAGACCGTACGGATTTAGGGCGAAAACGCATTCAAGATGTACGACGCGACGGTGGAAGGCCTAAATTGGCGTTATGCCATTGTTGCCTACCCGCACCAGATAGGAGTTGCAACGCGTCGACCCGTAGTAGTGTGTATTTACCTTTAGAGACTTCATGTCTATGTATTTGCAACGCGCCGACCCGCCCTATTGTGAATTTACCTTTAGAGACTTCATCAGTTCAGTCAGTCATCAGTCTTCATTAGTTCTACATTTATTCATGTTTTTAATATAGACAATGTGCATTCAAGACACAATTTAGATTTAAGTGATCTATATTTGTAAATTGACGTCCGATGAAAATGCTGCAGTGTAGTTTGTTCCGCCGCTTCTTCTACACATGCGCTTTGGAAGCGGTAGTAGTTATAATTAGATTTAAGTGGTGATGAATTTTGAAAATAAATCTATTCTATTCTATTCATCTATGTATTTGCAACGCGCCGACCCGCCTTATTGTGTATGTACATACATATGGTCAAGTCTATGTCCCTTGCGGGGCAGACAGAGCCAACAGTCAATGAAAAGAATGAATGGCCACGTTCAGCTTGAACTTTGGCTTAATGATAGAATTGAGATTCAAATAGTGACAGGTTGCTAGCCCATCGCCTGAAAAAGAATACCAAGTTTGTAAGCGTATCCCTTAGTCGCCTTTTACGACATCCATGGGAAAGAGATGGAGTGGAATTTTAATTTCTAATAAAAAGTAACATCTGAAGGTAGGCCAAGTTCAGCATCAGTCTATTCAAGACTGTTGGCTCTGTCTAGCACGCAGGGGATAAAGACGTGATTATTATTATTGGAGTGATCTGTAATAATGTGTACCTATATATTAAACTAGCTGTGTCCGCGACTTCGTCCGCATGGAATAGTTATTTTGGGCATCATTGAAGGATGAATAAAGGAACCCTCAAGAATGAATAATTTTCCCCGTTTTTTTCTCCACATTTTCCATTATTTCTTCGCTCCTAATAGTTGCAGCGTGATGTTATATAGCCTTCCTCGATAAATGATCTATTCAACACAAAAATAATTTTTCAATTCTAACCAGTAGCTCCTGAGATTAGCGCGTTCAAACAAACAAACTCTTCAGCTTTATAATTTAAGTATAGATAAATAAATTCTAGTTAGAATTACGCCGATTACGTTACGTATCTTGATCAAATTAGGGACGTCCTGGTAAAGGGTCAGGTCAAAAGTACTCGAAACCGCCGAGCTTGCATGAAGAGAGTTATGAATGTGGATGAGGCGAAGGAAGTATGCAGAGATCGTTGCAAGTGGAAAGAGGTAGTCTCTGCCTACCCCTCCGGGAAATAGGCGTGATTTATGTATGTAGAATAACGCCATTGTCGACGTTAAATCGAATTTTCATCACACCGAACACCGCTCCATTGTGTGTACACCTTTATATACCGCGAAGCGTTGTGTGAAAGCCCGTATTACACTAACTAGATTCTGGTGTCAAAACCGTACCGGGAATATTGGTGCCTAACGTATATTTAGTCACAAATTATAATCAAAATTCCAATTTTACGCTCATGTTGCTCCGTTTCGATATCAAAATATCTAGATAATTGGCCATTATAGATTTTCCATATTTAGGTAGGTACTACAATTTCTACTTAACAATATTTCAACTTTGCTTAAACTCATCGTACAACTTAATATTCTTTCGAAAAGTCAATTGAAAGTTACAAATAACGATAATGTTTTAACGAGTTCTTTTTTCAGTTATAGAAAATAAATAGTATATGTAGTATAATGAAAAATTTAACATAACGAAATGTCTGGCTAGAGAAATAATCCATAATCCAAAGCCGATTATAGAATTTAATATTCCATAAATTCTACATTAACGGATAAATTGTATCCAACATCAAAGGTACTAAACAATTTTGAGTTAGATGTCACAAGTTATTAAATTTCAGCTTTTCAAGATGGCGATTGGAAGGAGAATTTTGAATATTCATTCATTCATATAGTCACGTCTAAATCCCTTGCGGGGTAGACTAAGCCAACGGTCTTGAAGTGACAGATAGGCCACGTTCAACTGTTTGGCTTTATGATAGAATTGAGATTCAAATGAAAAAATTTGCTAGCCTATCGCCTAAAATAAGAATCCGAAATGTATAAACCTGTACCTATCTTAGTCTCCTCTTACGATATCCATGGTTCCCGGCACCAATATAAATAGAATAGGGCCACTCCATATCTTTCCCATGGATGTCGTAATTGGCGACTAAGGGATAGGCTTACAAACTTGGGATTCTTCTTTTAAGCGAAGGACTAGAAACCTGTCACTATTTGAATCTCAATTCTATCATTAAGCCAAACAGCTGGCCTTTCAGTCTTTTCAAGACTGTTGGCTCTGTCTACCCCGTAAGGGATATAGCCTACTATATGATATGTATGTATGTATGTACTACACCCAAAAATTGAGCTCTTAACCATAGTGAATTATTGTATCTCCCATTTCATATTCGACATTCAATTTAATTGGCAAAGCGAGATCAACGAATTATTTGCAAACACAGCAGCCACGTTAATAACACAAATTACTAAAGAGGATTCAATTATCGAATTGAAAATTGCCAAACGTTATTTCGTTGTCAATATTTTATCACTTTATGATAAATTTTATACGTTATTTGTAGTCAATATTTTACGTACTGTGTGATGATAGCTTTTATACGTTTATTGTATGTGAATGTCTTTGAAAATCGTGACGGTAAACAATATTTTAATCACGAGCTGATCGAATCGAAGCGATATATATATATACATATATATAAACTAGCTGTCCCGGCAAACGTTGCTTTGCCATAAAAAAATTTTTTTAAGTAATTTCTAGTTAAAAAAATGTTAAGGGTGAACAACCATTATCACTAAAGGAATATATGTATATATATATATACATATATATAAACTAGCTGTCCCGGCAAACGTTGCTTTACCATAAAAAATTTTTTTTAAGTAATTTCTAGTTAAAAAAATGTTAAGGGTGAACAACCATAATCACTATGGGGTATGAAAAATAGAAGTAGGCCTTTTCTCTGACCTACACAATATGCTCACAAAATTACATGAGAATCGGTCAAGCTGTTTCGGAGGAGTACGGGAACGAACAGTCGAGCTCAACAGCAGTAGCTCAATCGAGGGACCTCCTTAGTTATTATAGGACTAGCCGTATTTGGGTCCAATAGATATTTATAAGATGTCATTGTCAGAGATACTCAAAATGGAGAAATAACGCCACCATCCACGCGAAGACCGACATCCGCGCGGACGGAGTCGCGGGCCGAAGCTAGTATAAAATATACCTATACTGAAACTGAAGCCCGCTTCGATCAAGGAGCTATATATATATATATATATATATATATATATATATATATATACAGTCTGTACTGAAGCTGATACTAATTCCCGAAAACGGCGAGCTTGCATGAAGAGAGTTACGACTGTGGAGGAAGCGAAGCGAAGGAAGTAGGTATGCAGAGACGTGGCAAAGATGTAGTCTCTGTCTACCCCTCCGGGAAAGAGGCGTGATTTTATGTATGTATGTATATATGTATGGAACTAAAGCCATGTGTGTGCGCAATGATTCGTGAGCAAGTAAACTTTTGAATATTCCATCTCTTTCTAAAGGATAAAGTCGTGATATCACAGACATATTAATGCAATCAATTTGTAGATATTGAGTAATTGCCCACATCAATTCTAACGCAGTGGGGTCGAGATGTCTATAATCAACCCCCGGTCGCGACGGCTGACTTCACATTTACGTCAATTAGTGGCACATACCTACATGTAATCACGTCTTTATCGCTTACAGGGCAGACAGAGGCAACAGTTTTGAAAGTACCGGCTTTATAATGGAATTTAGATTAAAAATAGTGGCAGGTTGCAAGCTCATCGCCTGAAAGAAAAATTGCAAGTTAATAAGCATATCCCTTAGTCTCCTTTTACGACATCCTTGGGACAAACATGGAGTGGTTCTTTTTTAAAGTAGGTACCGAAAACCACACGGCATTCTTCTTATACAGAAATTGAAATACTATTTTAATACAGGGATTTTTATGATTCTGCACGTGCCGAATCGAAAAATTGATAAAAAAAAAGCATCACTATCTCAATCAAAGCGCTTTCACGGCTGAATAAAATGTCAATAAGGCGCTGAAACCATTTCCATTTAATCATAAAATAAATAGGCTTGATAGAATAAATTGAAAAACAACAGCGACGTAATCTTGAAAATACAGTCAGCAGCCTAGTGAAACAAGTTCAAGTTGAAATGTCGGAACTGGCGAACATATTTTATGTGTATTGTATTATTACACGGACATAGCAATAAATAGACCCTCTGCCAACATTTGTTTTGAAAATCTGGCTTGTCGTCGTTAAAGATAATAATATGCCAATGACTGTGCGTGTGTTTGTCTGTGGTACCGTAGCTTCCGAACAGTTGAACTGAATTATCTTTATTTGATAGGTAAAATGGTTTGAAAATCGGCACAAGACGGCAGTCGTCACAAAACGTCAGATTGACATTTATTAGAGAGAGAAGACTCTCTCTAATAAATGTCAATTATAGGGCTTGTATAGTAGAATTCCATATACACTTCGACAAAATGTATAGTCTCAGGAGCTTTTTAATTCAATGAACGGTGAACAGTTATTTCTATGTACATCTTTATTGTTCAAGAGTAATTCTATTAATGATACGGAGCTTATGTTTTCAGTGTCAATCAACCGACTGAATTGGCGACATCTAGCTGATATATTATGTCTGTGCCTCGATCATATTGTGTGTTTTGTCTGACCGTACATGCTACGAAAAACATAACACCACTCAGTGGAAATTGATTCTACGAACCTACGAACTCGTAGCAAACGTTTTTGGCGTAGACATTTCGTAGCACGCGTAGTACATTTGCTGATTTTGAGCGATTTATTCCATATGTACCTAGGCGTTTTCACCCGGGTGAACAAAACTTTTTAATGTCCTATTTGACTGTTATAGGGAGTCCAGAAGAGTTATTCAAATCTGATGACCCAAAGGGTTTCCACTCTTCATTATTTTTATTTGACCGATATGTTTGTTTTTTGCGATTACGTTTTTAAATCAGGACGTGGAGTTGATGGACCATCCTGCATACAGCTCTGACCTGAGTCACAATGACTATTCATACATTCTCAAGAATCGAACAAATGTTGCGTGGTCCAAATTGTTCCAAGGCTTAGAAGAGGCAGTCGACGCTCACAAATCGGCCGTTTCGACTATAACTTGTTGTATCAATTTGTTCGATCGAATGCAATAATGCATCGATCACCATGGAGAATATTTAAAAATAAAAAATATTGTACATAATTAGTCTCTTTTTGGGGAAAAGTAAAAAACGGGAACACTGTTACTAAGCCTCCGCTGCCTGTCCGTCTGTCTGTCACCAGGCTGTTCTCATAGACCGTAATAGTTATAAAACTGAAGATAATAATATTATCTTTGTATGTACTTTTTTTTATATCCGACCTTTTCGGTGTGGTACTTGTACAAGATATAAAAATTTCACATAATATTAATTATGTGAAATTTTTATAAGCGTCTATCTGTTCCTGTTATTTATATTTTGAGTAAAAAAAATACGAGAAACGTTATTACGTAAGGGGACCACCCATATTTAAATATAATTTTTTTCTAGTATTATAAGTATTTGTTGTTTGTACATAACTTCAGTTTTATAACTATTACGGTCTATGAGAACAGCCTGGTGACAGACAGACGAACAGACAGAGAGCGGAGGCTTAGTAACAGTGTTCCCGTTTTTTACTTTTAGGTACGGAACCCCAAAAAGAGACCATTTTTCCCCCCTCCTTTCTAACAAGTGGAAAGATGGAGTCCCAGCCTACCCCTCCGAGAAAGAGGCGTGATTTAAGTATGTTTGTTCTATGGTACTCAACTCACGTTCGCTGTTTTCCATAAAAAACAAATCCATTTCATCATTTAACATTATAATCGTCAGCCCACGGGAATTCCGATAAACCCGATATTAATCCCCTTCATAAAGCAATACTTTGTTTACGGTAATATTTGATTTTACAAGGAATAAAATGATAACGTGGGTGGGCAGAACATTTTAATAAAACCGGCAGAAAAACTGCTTATAAATAATACAGGTATTAAACGCGCACGTAACGTACCTTTATATATATTATATAATACAATATAATATAATACCTTTATATCAAATTAAGGCCGTCCTGGTAAAGGGTCAGGTCAAAAGTACCCGAAACCGCCGAGCTTGCATGAACAGAGTTATGAAAGTGGATGAAGAGATCGTGGCAGGTGGAAAGAGGTTGTCTCTTCCTACCCCTCCGGGAAAGAGGCGTGATTCTATGTATGTATGTGTATGTAACGTACCTTTATTTTATTTCGTGCGTTTCAAATCATGTTTAGAATGATCCGTGGTCACCGGGCGAGTTTCTGATGTCTGATGGCGCTGGGTGACCGGGGATACGCGAAATTTCAAGAAGATCGGTTCAGTAGATAGCTCGTGAAGAGAAACACACCCACCCAATCACATCTATATCCCTTGCGGGGTAGACAGGGCCAACAGTCATAAAAACTGATAGGCCACGTTCAGCTGTTTGGCTTAATGATAGAATTGAGATTTAAATAGTGAAGAGAAAACAAACAAACTTTCACATTTATAATATTAGTTGGTTTAATAAGGAATTATTTTACCTTTGTACGTTCCCCTCTCGATATGTAATAGGCAAGTAAGAACTTTATTTTTACAAGTAAATAAAGACTAAATTGCACATACATTTATATTCGTTATAATAGGACACAATTTTCAAAGGGCAATCACTAGTAATAAAAAAAAGAATGTATGCTTTTTCTTGTCTTCCTCCACCTGGCTTTAGGCCCGGTTGCATTCTCACCACTCTCCGGGGTGCACCATTGACCATGGATCTGACCTCCGCAACCATTGCAGGTAAACCTTACCCATATTGGATCGATCATAGTTAGGTACATATCCAGTTTGCTGAATGTTTCCCTCACCGTAAGAGCATCGGTTAGTATTCAAACGAATGCACATAACTTTGAAAATAGTCATTGTTACATGGCCGAAGTCAGATTCGAACCTGTGCCTTTTTGCGCCACACGCATTTTAACCTTTACCGATTCGAACAACCGCCGACGCTCAAATTAATCTGTTTATTTATGTATTTTCTAAAATACTAATGAGTCAAAATATTGTGAAAATATCTGAAATTTTCCGCGAACATCGAGATTATCCACCGATAATTTTCCCAAAATTTATCCCCACTCGGCCTTCGATTATGACCGGGAAAAACGGCACGTGTCTCGTATTGCCTCGTGTAATCAATTTGCTAAAATATTAAGAAATCACTAGCGACATTCCCCGGCTTCGCACGGGTACCATTTTGTATGAGATATTAACCTTGGTCAGGAAAACCATACATAAAATCACGCGTAAATAATAAACGGAAAACCATCTTTCCAACATTACGCACAGAAGCAAAATCCGTGCAAAACTTTCCGAGATTAGAGCATACATAGAGGCTGTGAATTTTTATTTTAATATATTGATATGTGAAAAATGTTGGCTTTTCTTTTCAAATATTCTTGGCAACCTTTGCAGGGGAATGTCCCCAATATTGGTTCATGGTATGGTAAACGCTATACGCATTTTATTACGGCCACTAACTGTGCACGCCATTTCGTCCGCGTGGAATAGTTACTTTGGGCATCATTGAAGCCCTCAACGATGAATGATTTTGCCCGTTTTTTTTTCACATTTTCCATTATTTCTTTGCTCCTTATAGTTGCAGCGTGATATTAAATAGCCTCAAGCCTTCCTCGATAATCGTCTAAACAACGCAAAAAGAATTTTTCAATTAGGCCTTGTAGTTCCTGAGATTAGCGCGTTCATACAAACAAACTCTTCAGCTTTATAATATTAATATAGATGGGAATGAGATGAGAGTGGTCCCATACTGATGTGCCGGGAACCACACGGCGCTCAAACATTTTCGAGATAGAAAGTAAAACTTTTGTTAATTCAAACCCACTCGTAATTATTATAATCCTTCAACATCAGTAACAAGAAAACGAACTGTAATTAATATAGTCAATTTAATTTCAACATTTAATTTACGAACTTTGTAGCAAAATTTATAAGCTTATTAAAGTCTGTGATATTAGCCTTTCATCTTACAGAAATCATTCCGTTGGATTCCACAGAAACGATATGAAAAGGATGAAATACCTCAAAGAATGATAAATTTTCTAAGAAAAGTAGGATATAAAGAAAATAATGTCAGGTTTAACTTTTATTACAGTTCAGTAATAGCATTTAGGTTAATAAAATTTTGTCAACCTACATCATTTTACGCACACGATAAATATCAGACCTGCCTCCGCAGCACGGCACGCGTATGTCGTAAAAGGCGACTAAGGAGAGCCTAATTAACCTGGGATTCCTCTCACGAAAGAAAGTTCGTTCCTCCGTTCTTCAAATAAGTTAACTCTTGCTACGTCTTTTTCACCGTACAGGTTTTGCCTCCAATTCTTTCTTCGTTATGGCTATTAGACTCTGGAATTCACTATTCCGAGTCCGGACATTTCCAAGTCGTTGTAGTTTCAAATCGAAGGTATGCAGGTTTCTCTCGAGTCGCGAGGGTATTCAATAACTATAAGCCTTTTCACTCATTCCGGTAATCGTTGCAACTATTTATTTATGTAAATTGTATATTTATTACAGTTTTTACGTAGGTATGTTTATTATAATTATTTTATTTCATATTTTGTGTAAGGTATGTATAAATATATTTATTTAGTCTGACCCCATATAAAGTCCTTGGTCAGACCCAATGGTTGACCGGTAGATAATGCGTCTAGCATTAAGTCCGCCAATTGTGCTATACATTTGTATTTTGTACAATAAAATTTAAATAAATAAATAAACTTGGAATTCTCTCCTCTCACAGCGGTTACGGGTAATCTTGACCTAACCTGACCTCGTCGCAAGGACATGCCCGATTTAATCATCTAAGAATTCTCCTTGAATACTTGCTTTGCTAGTCACATGAAATGACATTAGATGCCAGTAGAATAGAAAAGCCCTACCCTTTATCTTCCCATGGATATCGAAGAGGCGATTAAGCGGGAAGTGGATATCGGCGTCTCCTACGTTGATATGTCAATATACTCCAGAGTCAAAAGATACTGGTGCCATCCCATTTCTGGAGACATCTTAGTCCACCAATGGACTGTGAAGTGAACTGAAAGGACTTACCTTTACTAAGTTAGCGTTGATGTAATCCCGCTCGCATCTTTTCAGTATGATGCGGCTGTGATCGTACGGGTTCACATCGCGATAGCGGTTCAGCGGCTTGTTCTGCGGCTTCTTCGCTTCTATGCATGTGTACGGGTATGACTGGCATTCTCTACCAATTTTCTGTAACAAGATATTGATATGTATAATAGAATAGTCGCAAGTGTCTATGCAATATGTTTGTGGCAAGCACCACTGGTGGTTAATTAGGTTACTAAAAATTTTATTTAAAGTTCATTCTATAATTTGTGTTTTATGTGCATGTAGAGAAGTATGCAGAGATTGTGCCTCTTACCGGGTTAGACAGAGCCAAGTCTCAAAAAGGCTGAAGAGCCAAATTTACCTGTGAATTTACATTTTTTATTTGGTGAACTCTTCAGGTGAAATAATTTGACTCAAGTTAAGATGTTGCAATGAAATTGATAAAATAGGTGATTTGTTGAATTATCCTGGGATAAAGTGGAATAAACCTTCAAAAGGTATTTGCAGAGTTAAAATTGAGTGTATAAGACTTGAGAGTAATAATTTTTTGGGGTAATGTAAGCACATATTACATTTACGTATGTACATAATATGAATCTAAAAAACCATGACCGAAACTGGTTTCACTGTTAATAGGGTCATGGAGTTCAGACAGGAATTTATATAATTATATCAGCCAGAGTTGGTCAGACAGGACTGGAGTCACTTTAAGTAATTGTTCGCATCTGAAATTTGGAATAGGCAGACTTTGGTCTCTTTCAGGGCTAGGATACATGCAAAAATAATGATTAATCAGGCATATAAAAAAAAAAAATTCTTTTCTTTTCCCTGGAGAAAGGAGAGAGAGAGAGAGAGAGAGAGGGAAGAAGTGAAGGGAAGATGGATGGAAAGCAACAGGCCTTCTCATTCTAATAAGAGATATGACTATAAATTTTGGCTATTGTTCAAATGTCAATAGTTAACATCCATTTCTAGGTATTAATTAAAATATCAGAGCCATAATTAGTTTTATAGGATTCTATGAATTTTGTAACTACCCAGTTTTAAAAAACAAAAAAAGAAACTTGATTGGCGGTTACTGTTAAATTTTTTGCGAATTCGTCTGCGCGTACGACTTTCGATTAACCAATATTGCTATGTTATTCACACACATTCAATTCGCGCTAGTAATCAAATAGGGCAAATTCCTAACTGCGTATACAGAGCTAAGTCGCTAAACAAGCATCTTCGTATCAAAAAAAAACAACAGCTACTTGACAACTCAGAATACAAGTTACGATGCATGGCTTAATTTCTTGATAGTAGCGTCATACCAAAAATATGAAAATATACCAACCTGGTAGACGATCGGCCAAGCATTTCTGTTGGCGATGTCCATATACTCGGCTTCCACGCTGTTCGTACTCATTTTGTTGTCGTTCATGGCCAATTCATTTCACATTAGAGTAAGAACAAAGTGTTTTCAAAGAGCCGGATGCCGCAATGGGCAGCGCGGCAGTTTTCCAGCCGGCTTATTTACCAATAACGTAGAAATGGTTAAAGCCCCGTCCGCGAAATTTTATATATGTTTCACTTCACCAGCGTCCGCCGTCCAAATGACTGAGGACGATAAGTTATGTAGGCACCTATCAAAATTATGATTCGCCGAACCGAAGCAAACTCATTGAAGATTTCACTAGAGTAGAGAAACGTCGTCGCAAAATGCATCGCTGTCTCTCTTTGTATTGCCATACCAAAAACAAAATAAGTTCTTCACTTGTGAGTAGTTTTATGTTGAGATATTAAAAATTATTATTATTTTTATTATTTTCTTTTATAACGAACTCCAAATTGTATAAAGTGTTGATAACATATTTTTTTTTGCTTGAAACTTGATGTTCGGTAGTCTCCAGTTGCGGTAGTTAGTTCTTTTGAGATAAGCTCGCAGTAACAACAGCTTCGCATTCATACATATTTTTTATTCGACGTCGAAGAAAGTGTTATTTATTCTACTTATGAAAAAAATCTACTAATTCGGATTTTTATATTCTTCGATATAAGCCCCTTATAAACTGATGCGAACAGCGGTGGCAGGCAATTGTAACATTAGAAAATATGAAAAAGGACTACAAATAAGTACAAGCGCGAGCAATGCGCTTTCCTACAACGGGTGCCCGCCACCGCAATCCACTCTCCCTCTGTCACCGCGATGTATTGTGGAGGTCTGTGAGCACGATACGAGCGCAGTGGCGGTCAGTAGTGAATTTTCACATCTGTCCGCGTGATCGCAAATTGGTTGCCGACATGGATTAGTTAATCGAAGCAATTAAAAATTATCATATTTTGTATTAAGATAAACAGAATATCTATACGACAATCAAGTGCTATTTAACGCTACCGACATCTTTGAGACTGTGGCGCTATCTAAGCTAAATCTATATACCACAAGTCACAAAAAATAAAATCTCGCGACGCTATCAGTCAAAAACAGGGAAAAACCTAAATCGCGCAAGCAAAGATTTCACGGATTGGAGCTATTTATACAACCTCCGACAAAACATCGTTGGAGCCGCGGTTCCCCAGGCATAACACCTAGCCTGGCGGAAGATCTTCCCTTTGGTGGCGGTCGAGCCGAATCATCGCTTCCGCTACAAGACCACTTCGTTTCGCGATTTTACCCATCATGTGTCGTGAACATCTGTTCAGTAGTTTTACTTGACAGAGTAACAAATGCATTCACGTATCCCTACTAATTCACACTTCCACATATCTAAACAAACTTTCGCATTTATAAATTAGGAAGTTTAGAAAAAGTAAGATATAATAATTAATGAAGTCTTCATCTGTTTTAATCAAAATTTCATGTGCTCGATTATTCATTACTTAGAAATGCAATATACCGTTAGGTAACGTATTTTATTTATGTAACGATCTTTACTATATAAATAAAAAATGAAAAGAATATTTTTTTTCCACAATATACTAAAATGGTAGTTTAAACACAATCTTGTCTATGATTCTTTACTAATAATAAAAAAAAAAAAATACACTCGTAGGCGATGGTTGCCAAGTCGACGTAAAAAAAATTGACATTTGAATGAATTTCCGATTCCGAATCCGATCCAAGTGGAACTTGTGTGGAAGGAAATTTGTTTGCGCGAATCTCTTGTGCAGTGCAGTAATCCAAGGAATTTTCTGCTCGAAAATCCTAAAGAAATGGCATCGCCACGTACCCGTCGTAAATTAAACTCAATCCGGACCATTGATGAGAATCATGTGAGTAGTTTTCTTTGAGTTAGCCCACCGTATGGATCCGCAAGTGTAATGTAAAAATTTTGGTTTTTCCCATGTAGAAATGCTTCGAGTGTGGCACCTTAAATCCTCAATGGGTGTCTGTGACCTACGGGATATGGATTTGTCTGGAGTGTTCAGGCGTTCACCGCAGCCTCGGAGTCCACCTGTCTTTCGTAAGATCAGTTACAATGGACAAGTGGAAAGACATCGAATTGGAGAAAATGATGGTGAGTATTTTTTTATTTTTGTAGTATATAAAATAATTTTTCTGATGTGTTTGGGTGGGGCCAGGTATTACCGAGCGATTCCCGACTGACCTCCATGACCCTTTTAACATTTTTCTAGCAACTATAATTTTAAGAGGATGAAGAATTATGTTGAGCAAAAGATACTTCTTCTTAAGAAATTTCACACTTATTCACATTGATAAGACACAAATCTAGACAAAATAGGTAATTTACCCTGGGTCAAAATAACTGTATAAACTTTACATGGCATGTATTATATTATTTACATGCTTTTTAGATCCAAGAGCTTGCATAATAAGGGTAATGAATGTAGATGAAATGAAAGAAGTATGCAGTGTGGCATTTGGAAAGATGGTAGTCTCTGCCTACTACTCTGGAAAAGAGGCATGATTTCATGTATGTACCTACATACATGCTATTAGCATCTCGAGCTACGTATTGGTGTCATGTATAAGAGAATAATGATAATGTGATTGTATGCAATAATCTGGGATTTACTTTTTGTGATGAATGAAAATCTTCAACATTTGCCACTTTTGTTTAGCTATTTCTTTCCACTTCCTTAAGTCCCAGTTGCATCCTCACCACTCTGGAGAGGAGCCCAGGTATGCCTTTGATCACGAATCCTGGATTGAGTGAGTCAGGTTTTTACATGAACCTTACCCATATTCGGTCACCATTTGCGTCATCAGATCACAAAAACATTGGCAACCTGGCTTGAAGATGCATCAAATAGCACACAAACCAGGAAGCTAAAGAAAAAATCCATTTTACTCAAAGGAAAAACAAACCCAAAGTGAAACAAATAAAATAAATAAAAAAAAACCCATATTCAGTCTATCATGCCTTCTTATCCAGTTGCCTTAATGTGCGGGTTTCCTCACAATGTTTTCCCTCACTGTAAGAGGCACCTCGCCTGTCCCTTTTACACACTTCATGCATTTTAATCGGGCACTTTACAGATTCAGCCACTAACGCTCAAATTACTCTGTCTTTATAAATAGATATAAATTTTTATTATATCTTATAAATGTAATGTATATTTATGCCTACAAACAGATACATTTACTGCTGTAAGCGAGATTCAATGTTGTGTGGTTCACTGCACTTTTGGATAAGGCCATTCTTAGCATAGTAAAGCATAGTGAGTGCCAGCTGCCTCCCGTCCTCCCGCCTTCAGATTGTAAAAGTTAACCAAGGCTTAGCAAACTGTCACTATCTCAATAAACATATAATCACGTCCATATCCCTTGTGGGGTAGACAGAGCTGACAGTCTTATAAAGACTGATAGGCCAAGTTCAGCTGATAAAATATGTAATAAAATATAGATTGAGATACGTGGTGTCGTGTAGTTTCTGGCACCATTAGTAAAGAAAGAATTGGACCACTCCATCTCTTTCCCATGGATGTCATAAAAGGCGACAAAGGGATAGGCTTACAAACTTGGGATTCTTTTTTAGGCGATGGGTTAGCGACCTGTCACTATTTCAATCTCAGTTCTATCATTAAGCTAAATAGCTGAACGTGGCCATCTGTCTACCCTGCAAGGGGTATAGACGTGACCATATGTATGTATGATGATATACCTCTGGGGATTAAAAACAAACTTATCATGTCATCACTAATTTTTCTTAATAGTTATAGTAACTGCTGTGAGCGAGTTTCGATTGCAAAATGGGTTTCAATCCAAACGAATATTATAAATGCGAAAGTTACTATGTCTGTCTGTTATGCTTTCACGGCTAAACCACTGACCCGATTGTGATGAAATTTGGTACAGAGATAGAGTAGAAGTTTGGTACAAAGAAGAGATGACCCTGAGGAAGAACATAGGCTACTTTTTATTGCGAGAAGCGGTTAAAAGAGGAAATTAAAGATTGTCAGTGAACTTTTACGGCGAACAAAGTCGCGGGCAAAAGCTAGTTATATAATACATGTTAATAATACAAGCTACGCGATCGTTTCTATCTTTCTGAGCAAAATTAATAATGTTGTTAGCTATGCTTTTTTTTTTAACTAAGGCCGCCATTTTGTGTCCCTCAGCGTCCGGTTTTGACTGCTGAGCGGTCTACAAGTAGGGTTGCCATCCGTCCGGGTTTCCCCGGATTTGTCCTAGTTTAGAGGGCATCCGGGGAGCGTCCGGGGAAGGTTTCATTTGTAGACCGGGTTTTAAAATATTAATAAATAAAATAAATTTGGGCCGCTTACATTGCTGTAGGTCTAAACTTTAAAATGTTCTGATTTGTTGTTTAATATTCAAATGTCTTTTATTGCATTGTATATGTTTAAAAAGATCTTGTTAACATGTCCGGCTTTCGGACTCTAAAATCCGGGGTTTTCACGCGTCTTGTCCGTTTTTCCAAATTTTAGAGATGGCAACCCTATCTACAAGTATCAAATCCCTATCAAGGACTTGTTGACTTAGAGGTGTTTGTCTTGGTCTATAGGAATGGAAGCTTAATTTTCTTCCAGACATAGCAACTTCTGTCTAACTGTAAAAGATTATAATCTCATGAAATTTGGTATTATATAAAAGGTGAAAATAAACAATAACGAAATTATTAATTTATTATCATAAAAAATTCCAACATTCACTGACTCTCCCTGCACTTTTAGTCTATGATTTTAATCATAGTAACATGAAAGTCAGGTCGAACATGCACCTGTATGTTCTCGTCTCCCTCCCGCCCCTTTAGAAAAAACTATTGCTATTTCACTTGTTATTCGTATTATGACGTGGAACGTGATAGCTATAGATTTACGCGCGATAAAAATCGCGTAGCGCTTGCCCATGCTACGAGAGCTGACGTTAGTCCTGGCAAACGTTGTTTTGCCATATAAATAATTTTCATGTAATTTCTAGTTTAAAAAAAATTGTTAGTTAAAAAATTGTTAAGACAACCCTTATCACTAAGGGGTATGACAAAATAGATGTTGACCGATTCTCAGACCTACTCAATGTGCTCACAAAATTTCATGAGAATCGGTCAAGCCGTTTCGGAGGAGTACGGGAACGAACATTGTGACACGAGAATTTTGTATGTAAGATTTAGAAGATGAACAGGCACTGATTACTTATAGCATATACATCTTGCTCTTGCGAATACATACATACATACCATCACGCCTGTCTCCCATTGGGGTAGGCAGAGACTATGGGATTCCACTTGCTACGATCCTTACAGACCATTTGCGAATTCACAGTACAATCAAGATATCTTCTCCAGCTTGGCTTTAATCCAGATCACATCGTCACCACTCTGAACAGGAGCCCAGGGTGCGCCTTTGATCATGAACCTGGAATAAGTCAGGTTTTTACATGAAACGTCTGACCTACGCAACCCCTGCACCTACCTGGCCTATATTGGATCATGATATAAGTTTAAAAAAGTACCCGAAACCGCCGAGCTTGCATGAAGAGAGTTATGAATGTGGATGAAGCGAAGGAAATATGCAGAGATCGTGGCAAGTGGAAAGAGGTAGTCTCTGCCTACCCCTCCGGGAAAGAGGCGTGATTTTATGTATGTATGTAAAAGTTTTAAGTCTGTATGAATGTGCCTATTCTATTTCCTCTGTCATCTGGTCGTCGTCGAAAAGAGATGGATTGTTCATAGTCTAAAGTGTCTATAACCACACGACACAAAATAGCTCAATATATTGACAATGCGAATTCATACGAACGCCATTATTGCTTGTGAATTGGCCGTTCCAGTTGCCGATCATTGTGTTCAATAGTGGTACACAAGTCTGAATTAGATCCAATTCTACAATTTATACTGTACAGCGTGTAAGAGGTAGTCTCTGCTTACCCCTCCGGGAAAGAGGCGTGATTTTATGTATGTGCCGTGTGGTTCCCGGCACCAATACAAAAAAGAATAGGACCACTCAATCTCTTTTCCATGGATGTCGTAAAAGGCGACTAAGGGATATGCTTACAAACTTGGGATTCTTTTTTAGGCGATGGGCTAGCAACCTGTCACTATTTGAATCTCAATTCTATCATTAAGCCAAATAGCTGAACGTGGCCATTCAGTCCTTTCAAGACTGTTGGCTCTGTCTACCCCGCAAGGGATATAGACGTGAACATATGTATGTATGTATGTTTTATGTATGTATGTATACTGTACAGCATAGATTTTCTTATTCAGTCTGCTTCTCCTCCCGTGCATCAAACGCGACTAAGGGATAGGCTAATAAATATGAGATTCTTCTTAAAGGTGATGGATTAGCAACCCTTAAGTTGAATCTCATTGCTGTCATTGTGCCATATAGCTGAACGTGGCCTTTCAGTCTTTACGAGACTATTGGCCCTGTCTACCCCGCAAGGGGTAAAGAAGTGATTATTTGTTTGCATGTGTGCTTTATGGTAATATATTTGACTTTTTTGTATGTGAAATGATGATTGAAACGGAATTTTACATTTTCATGCTTTAGAACGCATTATTTTTAACGTGGACAATGTTCATTCGTCCATGATTTAGATTTAAGAGATCTATATATTTGTGAATTGACGTCCGGTGAAAATGCAGCAGTGTAGTTTGTTCCGCCGCTTCTTCTTCACATGCGCTTTGGAAGCTGTTGTAAATATATTTATATCATATACATACATATATAAAGTGATGTGACGTCAATAAGTGATAACTATTGTATCCTATGTTGAAAATAAATCTATTCTATTCTATTAGAAACACCTTAAATTATTTGACAGTCGCGAATTGGATCAAATGCGAATTACCATTAAATCTTTATACTTAATTGACGTTCATCCACTGTTTAGATTTAAGTTCTTTACTTTATTTGTGAACTAGCTGTGCCCGCTACTTCGTCCGCGTGGAATTGATATTTTGGGCATCATTGAAGCCCTCAAGGATGAATAATTTTCCCCGTTTTTTTCACATATTTCTTCGCTCCTTATAGTTAGTTGCAGCGTGATTTATAGCCTAAAGCCTTCCTCGATAAATGGTCTATTCAACACAAACAGAATTTTTCAATTGGAACCATTAGTTCTTAAGATTAGCGCGTTCAAACAAACAAACTCTTCAGTTTTATAATATTAGTATAGATTGATTATTCATTATTTGCCTAAAATAAAATCGCCTAAAACAAAAATCTCAAGTCTATAATCTATCCCTCTTACCTTTTACGATATCCGTGTGAATGAGATGGGAGTGGTCCTATCCTTTTTTCTACTGGCGCCGGGAATCTAAAAAAACATACCACACGACATATACATATAGTCACGTCTATATCCCTTGCGGGCCAGACAGAGCCAACAGTTTTGAAAAGACTGAATGGCCACGTTCAGCTATTTGGCTTAACGATAGAATTGAGATTCAACTAGTGACATGTTGCTAGCCCATCGCCTTAAAAAGAAACCCAAGTTTGTAAGCCTATCCCTTAGTCGCCTTTTACGACATTCATGGGAAAGAGATGGAGTGGTCCTATTCTTGTTTTGTTTGGTGCCGGGAACCACACGGGACGGAAAAATTATATCGAATTTTATTACCGACAGGTGGGTGGCAATGCGAAGGCGCGTGAGTTCCTTGAAAGTCAGCCGGACTACAAGCCCGACATGTCAATACCACAAAAATACAACACAAAAGCAGCGGCCATGTACAGACAAAAGGTAAAACTTTAAATTACTTATTTTTTTTTGTTTTTTTTTTTAATCTCAATTACATCATTGTGCCGTACAGCTCAAAGTGGTACATACATATGTACGTACATATAGTCACGTCTATATCCCTTGCGGGGTAGACAGAGCCAACAGTCTTAAAAAGACTGAATGGCCACGTTCAGCTATTTGGCTTAACGATAGAATTGAGATTAGTCGCCTTTTACGACATCCATGGGAAAGAGATGGAGTGGTCCTATTCTTTTTTGTATTGGTGCCGGGAACTACACGGCCACACTCGAAGGCGGTCTGCCTTCAAGATTGTTGGCTCTGTCCACCACGTAAGAGATAAAGACGCGATTATATGTATGTATGTCTGTGTGTTAATAAAAAACTTACAAATATGCAGTATGCAGAGATCGCGGCAAGTGGAAAGAGGTAGTTTCTACCTAACCCCTCCGGGAAAGAGGCGTGATTTTATGTTATGTTATCTTACAAAATTCTCTTTTGTTCAATCAGATAATAGCCCTGGCCGAAGGGCGGTCGTGGAGCCCCACTGACTACAAACCCGAGACCGTGGAGAGACCGGAGTGGAGTCCGTCGAGAGACAACTTCTCATCGGGTGATAACTTTCAGACAAGCGGCTCCGATAACAACATCAGCTACCAGTAAGTATACCTACATACATACATACATACATAGATAAAATCACGCCTCTTTCCCGGAGTGGTAAGGCAGAGACTACCTCTTTCCACTTGCCACGGTCTCTGCATACTTCCTATGCCTACATACAAACATATAATTACATCTATATCCCTTGCGGGGTAGACAGGGCTTACAGTCTTAAAAAGACAGATACGTTGCACGTTCAGCTGTTTGGCTTATTGATAGAATTTATGAGATTTAAATAGTGACTTGTTGCTAGCCCGTCGGCTGAAAAAAGAATCTATCGCTTAGTCGCCTTTTACGACATCCATGGGCAAGAGATAGAGTGGTCCTATTCTTTCTTGTATTAGTACTGGGAACCACACGGCAGTAAGTATACACAATCTTAGGCAAGTCAAGGTCAAGTCAGGAACACCAGAAACCGACGAGCTTAAATGAAGAGAGTAATGAATGTGGATGAAGCGAAAGAAGTATGCAGGGATCGTGGTAAATGGAAAGATGTGGTCTCTGCCTACCCCTACGGGGATGTGGCGTGATTTTACGTATGTTTAGAAATCCTCTTTGATGTCATGGAATAGAAAAATAGATTTATTTTCAAAATTGGATACAAGGTATCACTTATTGACGTCACATCAATTAAATCTACCGTTATATATCTTCTACCGTTTCTAAAGCATGTGTACAAGAAGCGGCGGAACAAACTACACTACAGCATTTTCACCGGACGTCAATTTACAAATATAGTTCTCTTAACGTGGACGAATGCACTTTGTCTACATTAAAAAAATATGAATGAATATAAAACTTATTTCTATACGAATAATAAAGAATGTTATTTGTATTAAAGACCATTACTTATATAGGTACAGATGGTATATGAGTTGAATCAATCAGTACAACATAAAGTCGAATTTGTCTCCATAACTTTTAATAATAAAAATTGTATTTCCAAATTTTTTTTACAATAAAATTAATCATATATACCTATGTTTGTATCTACAGCAGCGAGTACGGAAGCGGCCGGTATACTGGCTTCGGAAACACTCCGAAACAGTCCCAGTCTACCCCCATGTCTCCTATACACAGCGGCAACGAGGTGGTGGACAATACCATCGCTTCGCTCGCTTCGGTGAGTTAGGACTTAGAGCAGCTTATTTGTAAGAGGTATAGGCTTCGGGAATACTCCGAAACAGTCATAGTCTACCCCCATGTCTCCTATACACAGCGGCAACAAGGTGGTGGACAATACCATCGCTACTACTTATGGTTATATAAACCATTAGTCGAAATCAAAGAAAATTTTACGACATTAACTTTTATTTAATTATTTTTTTTGAGTTGAATAGACCATTTATCGAGGAAGGCTTTAGGCTATATAACATCACGCTGCAACTATTCAGAAGCAAAGAAATAATGGTAAATGTAAAAAAAGGGGAAAATTATTCATCCTTGAGGGCTTCAATGATGCCCGAAATAACTGAACCACGCGTACGAAGTCGCGGTCACAGCTGGTACCTACTACATACATACATACATACATATCATCACGTCTATATCCCTTACGGGGTAGACAGAACCAACAGTCTTGAAAAGACTGAAAGGCCACGTTCAGCTATTTGGCTTAATGATAGAATTGAGATTCAAATAGAGACAGGTTGCTAGCCTGTCGCCTAAAAAAAGAATCCCAAGTTTGTAAGCCTATCCCTTAGTCGCCTTTTACGACATCCATGGGAAAGAGATGGAGTGGTCCTATTCTTTTTTTTATTGGTACCGGGAACCACACGGTATTTATTTATTTATGTACACAAAATTATATACAGAAGCATTTATTACAGTAATTCTTGTACAAAGGTGCTACTTATTTCAAAAGAAATCTCTTCCAGTAGACCCGTGAGAGGAGAGATTAATTTCGGAGCGGTATGGCGTGTGCATAAATAACGTTTAACATATTTAACTGAACACACATGCTAATCCTACTACTATTATAAAGGCGAAAGTTTGTATGGATGTATGGATGTTTGTTACTCTTTCACGCAAAAACTACTGAACCGATTACCATGAAATTTGGTATGTAGGTAGCTGAAGACCCAGAATAACACATAGGCTACTTTTTATCCCAGAGTTCCCGCGGGATTGATAGGGTTTCCATGCGGACGAAGTCGCGGGCGGCCTCTAGTACTTACATAATTGAACGTCTATTAAACGTAAACCTACTAATACTAACATAAAATTGTCCCGTTTGTCCATACAGGGTTGGTCGATGTTCACTTCGTCCGTTACGAAAGCGGCTCGCACCGCCACCGAGAGTGCGGTGCGTTACGGCGGCATGGCGACACAGAAAGTCACAGAGATGGCTTCTACAGTCACCGAGAAGGTAGCTTGTATAATATACAGTGTGGTCTGTTTGATTGGTGTTATTTATTTATTTATTACAGGAAAACATCGAGATTGATAATCACAATAATGCATACATATGGTCACGTCTATATCCCTTGCGGGGTAGACAGAGACAATAGTCTTGAAAAGACTGATAGGCCACGTTCAGCTGTTTGGCTTAGTGATAGAATTGAGATTCAAATAGTGACAGGTTGCTAGCCCATCGCCTAAAAGAAGAAATAACACCACAGTCACCGAGAAGGTAGCTTGTATAATATACAGTGTGGTCTGATTGATGTTATTTATTTATTTACTAATTTATGTAGGTAGGTACACAGGAATACATCGAGTGTGATAATCACAAGAATAATTGTGTAGGTATATATACATAACATCGAGATTGTAAACACAATAGTACATACATATGGTCACGTCTATATCCCTTGCGGGGTAGACAGAGCCAATAGTCTTGAAAAGACTGATAGGCCACGTTCAGCTGTTTGGCTTAGTGATAGAATTGAGATTCAAATAGTGCCAGGTTGCTAGCCCATCGCCTTAAAGAGGAATCTCAAGTTTATAAGCCTAATCACAATAATAATTGTATATATATACAAAGAACTGATAATCATAAATAAGCCGTGTGGTTCACGGCACCAAAAAAGAATAGACTGTTGGCTCTGTCTATCCCGCAAAGGATATAGACGTGACCATATGTATGTATCATAAAAAAAAAACAACTGATAATTTTGTATTACAAAGGTTCTGCTTATTTCATAAAGAAATCTCTTCCAGCAGACCTGAGATAGGAGATATGATGGAAAGGGTGACAGGCGGTTACTCCACTCACACAACTAATTTTAGACATACATAAATTAAATATAATAAAATACATATGTAAATACCACATAAAAAACTTACATAAAATATATACAATATATAGCAAATTAGCAAGGCTTGGAGTGGTAATATTTTTTTATTAATAAATTGCTATAATATAGTTATATGAAGTACTTTTTTTATCCACACTAATAATTAAAAGATAAAACTTATTTGTATTTTTGTAATTTATAAACCGCTTTGATGGAACACAGATATAAAAGTCATTCGGACTAATTATAAATTATAATAGCTAGCTTTCGGACTAGGCATTTCTTTTTCTGGAATATCCCACAGCGAGGGACGCTTCGCGCAAAAGCTTGTTTGAACATACATTCATACATATGGTCACGTCTATATCCCTTGCGGGGTAGACAGAACCAATAGTCTTGAAAAGACTGAATGGCCACGTTCAGCTATTTGGCTTAACGAATTGATATCCAACTAGTGACAGGTTGCTAGCCCATCGCCTAAAAAAGAATCCCAAGTTTGTAAGCCTATCCCTTAGTCGCTTTTTACGACATCCATGGGAAAGAGATCCTATTCTAGTGGTTCTATTCTTTTTTGTATTTGTGCCGGGAACCACACGGCTTGTCTGAATTCCCCAATATAAGACAAGTATTTAATCATGTACTTTCACCCAGGTGAACAACCGTGGTGGTTGGAGCTCCCTTGGTGGTACGACGGATATGCGTCGGGCTTCCAACTCTGGTAGCTACCAGTCTCAAAGCTACGGCGCCATGAAGAGTTCAACCTCGGAGCCCTACTCGCAGTGGTAAGCTCTTTTTAATATATTCTAACAGACGTTTTGCTTCTGGTGGTAGTTTTGATTGCATCGTCATCTGGAGAGGAGCCTGGAGTGTGCCTTTGACCATGGATCCTGGATTGGGGGAGTCAGGTTTATATACGAAGCGACTCCCGTCTGAGCTCTGCAACCTTTGCAGGAGGATCTGACCCGTATTGGATTATATGGTTACACATACAGTTGCCTGAATGTGCAGGTTTCCTCACGATGTTTTCCCTCACCGTAAGAGCATTGGTTAGTATTCAAACTAATGTATTTACTTAATTTTGAAAATAGTCTTTGGTACAAGGCCGCGTTGGGATTCGAACCTTTATTCGCAACCGCGTAACAGATTTAGACGTGGAAAAAAGGCAGACGGAGTTTTAATATACGGCAAAATGAAGCACTATTAGTAAGTATCACTACATAGTATAAAACAAAGTCGCTATTTTAGACTGTTTGTCTGTATGCTTAAATCTTTAAAATTACGCAACGGATTTTGATGCAGTTTTTTGTAACAGGTAGAGTGATTCAAGAGGAAGGTTTTTTTTCCGAATTTTGCACCCGTGCGAAGCCGGGGCGGGTCGCTAGTATAATATAAGCCGGCCCAATGTATATCTGTACACACGCCTCACGCACACACTCTTACCAATAGTGTGACAGTCGGCCGCCATGACGTCATAGATTCATACAAACATAAATCACTTCGTCGCTTTTTGTACGTGGCGCTTAAATCACGCGGACGAAGCAGCGGTTAAAAGCTAGTTCTATTATGACTAATTAAATATGTGAATACCTTTGTACTAGAATTACTGTATTAAATGAATGCTCCTGTATATAATTTTGTGCACTTTAAAAAGCGGTTAAAAGCTAGTTCTATTATGACTAATAAAATATGTTCCTTTGTACTAGAATTACTGTATTAAATGCTCCTGTCTATAATTTTGTGTACGTTAAATAAATAAACAATGTTCATTTACAGGAACGAGCAAACCCAACCGTGGAAGGAATCCATAGCGGCCCGTAACAATTTGGACGCCAGGGATCTGTCCAAAGTGGGCGTCTCCAGCCCTCCACCGGACAGCAAGAAGAGGGATGAGGACTCGTGGGACTGGCTGAATAACTAATTGTGAGTTTGTACTACCACTGATGTCATAAATGGCGACTGAGGGATTGGTTTGTAAACTTGGGATTCTTCTTTTAGGCGATGGGCTAGCAACCTGTCGCTATTTGAATCTCAATTCTATCATCCTATCAGCTGAACGTGGCCTGTCAGTCACGAGCCACGTTGATCACATACATACATATAATGTATGTTATTTATAATAACGTCTATGGCCTATGGTTTATGCAAAACATACTCAATCTTTAATTCATTTTATAAATACTAAACTGAAATCGCTTTATTCGTTTGTGACGTATGATGACACAAACAGTCACGTAAAACTTATTACACGTCTCTTTTTCCGTCGGGGGTTAAAAAGATACGCAATGAAGACGCGTTCTTGAAAAATGCCATGATATATCTATAATTTGATCATCTTATAAAAACTAATATATTTTTTTTGTTTCAGACTCCCCCATTATGAAGAAATATTAAGCGAATGCTGTTGTGCAATTCCTATTCTTAAGCAAAGCTATCCTTTGACGAAACGTTTCTTCTACGTGAATCCTCTAATAAAGGAGTATTTTGTTTCACTATTTCCTCGCTAGAGGGCGCATATCATATTATTGCGTGTCAGCCAATCGAAATGAAGCAATTAAAATAAGTTGATTTCCGATTGGTTGATTTCTCGAAATAAAATACTTCAATAATTTGTCTTGTACATAGAATGAGACTTTAGAAGTGGTAACAATGGATGAAACGTTACAACTGATGGTTGCGACACCATTTTTCATCTCGCATCTCAATTCTGACATTAATGACAGTAAAAGGCGTTATATAACTATAGTCACAATCACAATATGACATTTCTATTGTCTCATTTTATTCCTATGATTTCTATGATCTTGTATATATGTACCATTGTATCATGTCTATATTTAATCATGGCGTTTCAAATTTTTCAAAGATAATATTTGTTTGTCAATCTGACTGTCTCTTATTTAATACACATGGTTTTTTTTTATGTGCACTAAATTCTTACACATCTATAATTTATTTTAGCAAATATCATCTCTGTTATAGTAGAACCGCCTAAATGAGTCCTCGCCCGCGGAGTACAGGGGCGCGGGGGTATGACGACGAAGGGGACCGAGAGAGGTGCGGGCGGCGGTCGAGCGTAGCGTGTAATACAAGGGGCGAAATGTTACTGGACATTTCTTGAGATATGTGACGTCATAGTGGTTAGCGGCAAACAGGTGAAGATTTTTATTAAAAAAATAATAATGGCTATACAAAATTTGAATGAAACAACTGTAAACTATACAACGTGTTCCTTTTGTTATCCCATAACTCCATGGTATCAACGAGACCACGTACATGAATTAAATAGCATAAGCATTTTTCGATTATTGTTATTTTCAAATTTTTATTTTTCATACAAAACAATTCGATAAAAATGTGATTTTATGATATATAGGTATGATATGTAGGTAAAAAAAAGGTAATAAAGTTATGTATGTAATATTTATTTATGCAAAATTTATCAAAATTATAAATCAATCACTTATGTCCATAATATCACTATCACTGGAACTTGATTCTTCACTTTCACAACAGCCATCATCAGAATCATCAGAATCGTCTTGCACATTAATAATAAAATCAACAACTTCATCTAGGACTCCATCATGTTTGCAATATTCGTCTTCGATTTTAATCACGTGTTTAACACAATTCTCCCATTTCTCTTTGGGATATTCAGCAAATAATCTCTCTAATATTTCTTTTTTCTGGTCCAAATTAGAGTCGATACTTTTTTGTGCTAATTGTCCTTTGATATCACCCCAGACCAACTCAATTGGGTTCAGGTCTGGGTGATATGGAGGCAAACGCAATACTTCGTGTCCGTTTCTTTTCAATACCTCGTCAATTTTGTAAATATCTTCTGTGAAATTACTTTTAATTAATTTATATAAGTCATCCTTTCTAAGTTTTTCATCAAAAGGCACGTTATGTCGTCGTAGCCATTCTTGCATAGTTGGCTTGGTAGAAGCCATAGTTGGCTTTTTCTCTTCTCGAACCGAATGATAAGCTGCGTTGTCCATTACTATGACAGAATTTTGCGGTATATTAGGCATGAGCTTTTCATTTATCCATTTACTGAAATTTGCGAAATTCATAGAATCGTGATAATCACCTGTTTTACATTTGGATTTGAATATCACAAGGGCTCCGTCTACAAATCCAATTTGACCTCCACAATGTACGATGATCAAACGGTCCCCTTTACCAATATGAGATAGAACGCCAAGTTCATCCTTTGATTGCCAACATTTTGAAACGTTATGAGACGCGTTTACATAAGTTTCGTCAAGGTATAAAATATGTCTTCCTTCTCTACGATATTTTTTAATAGTATTTAGGTATTTCCACCTCCACGATGTGATATTTGGCTGTTCGATAAGGAGTTTCCTTTTAGATCCGCATTTCTTAAATTTAAAACCTAGATCATGTAATAATAGCCTTAAATATTCCCTGCCGCAGTGTAATATATTCTCTTCTCTAAGTACAGCGTTCAAAGTTTTCAGAGTAGGTATTTTTTTGAAAATTGTGTAAAACTGAGTGACTTTTCTTCTTACCACTCCTTTTGTGAAATCGTCTATTTCCACTCTTTTTCTACGAACCTGTTTTGGTTTTCTCGGTGATTTAAATCTCTCGTTGTCATTTAATGCTTTCCCTTGTTGTACAATTCTAGATACAGTCTTTTCTGATAGTCCAGTAACTTCTGCTACAGTTTTATTTAAAGGTATATCTTGTTTATATTCATCAGAATTTGGGTCGAGTTTCTTTTTTCTAAAATATTCATATACGTTAAACGCCATTTGTTTGCACTGACTATTAATTCTATGTCCGAAAATATTTCGACTCATCTTGAGAATGTAATCTCATGTATAATTTTCACAAGGCGTCCGCAACTGTCAACACGTGTGATCGCTAACCGCGTAGCGAGCGAACTGAGTTTTTACAAGAATGCGCCCGCCGCCCGCACCTCTCTCGGTCCCCTTCGTCGTCATACCCCCGCGCCCCTGTACTCCGCGGGCGAGGACTCATTTAGGCGGTTCTACTATAACTGTCTCCATGCTTGGGTTTTCGTAAGAAAATTCCATACAAATAATATCATTATATGACATACATTACTTTGTAAACTTGCAGAGTATTGTCATCAAAATCTACTGCCTAATAATTTCGGCAAATTTAAATATAATCTAGATGTTTATGGTATCATCGAAGATCTTTTTTGTCTATGAGTTGTGAGTAATTCACGCTTTTATAACATTCCTTTGAAATTGAAGATTGAATTGTTCTATGCATATTACATTAACTCGGTCCCTGGCTTTTGAATTGTGAACAAAAGTACTATTGTTTTAACTTTTACTATTTTTTTTTATATATATTTTTTAGTCTTTGAAGCTACAACAAGTGAAATTAAATGTTTAAAACCAAATTTACTAATGTAACTTTGGTTTTACAAGAATCTCTAAATTATTCAATTATATTTATGCCGTATTATGTATATATTAGATAAAACTTTTATTAAATAACACTTTGTGTTTGGTGTAACAAAAAGAGTTTAACAATAGATTTTTAAATGTCACTCGTCGAAAAGTTCCAAGATTTAATCTAATCTCAAATGAATTCTGATTGATATACTTCTTTTTTCGTTCAATTGAGTAGTACACTTTGTATCTTTAACTATACCCACAATTATTATGTTTCCAAATATTTATAGCAACATTACAATGCATTCGGAATTGATTGCAAAGTTTTTTTTCTACTCTAAAAATCTATTGTTTACAACTCGTAAAAATCATAACAAAATTAGAAATTACAATTAAAATTTATTTATAAATACAAACATATCTATTGTCTTGTATTATTTTGATATCTATGGTATCACTTCATGTCATTACTTTATTTTGGTGAAATTTAATGTATCAAATATAAAGATTATTTTAAAAAATTGTGACGTAAAACAGTAAAACTTTAGCAACGAGCAATCTGTCAATATAATGTATAATTGAAAATATTTAAAAATAATATTAGGTTTTTCTTAGTACTTCGAGAAATTAGATAAATTTTTATTATACACTTATTATACCGAAACCAACATTATGTCTGAAACAAGAGCAAATAATTGATACGTCAAGTATCCAAAAATGTTGATTAGAAAGTCTAGTTAGATTAATAAAATGTTTTTCACCAAAAGCAAGTTTGCATAATATGAAATATTTTTCTCGTTTTCTCAATGTTTTTACAAAATTTACGCAAAAGACGTGGTGAGGCCTATTCTAAGTGCTGGGCCTATTTTAAATCGAAATATTCAATATTGTTTTAAATTCTAAATGCATTTATTTTATTAGATAAATTTAATTAAAAAAAATATAATTCCATTTTTGTCGGGCGATCCAGGGTCTTAAGTACTCAACTCACTCTTTAGACCTGTTTTAATGAAAAATATATTTATAGTACTTACATAATGCTGTCTCAAGTTCTCCAAATGTATATAAATATAAACATGTTACGCTAACGACGAAAAATAATAATCACGTCTATATACCTTGCGAGTTAGATAGAGCCAACAGTCTTGAAAATACTGATAGGCCAAGCCTATAAATAAAATTCCATCATAAACCTCAGTACCTTTCCGTTAACAGTATTTTCAGTGTCAGACTGAGGCCGACATTAAAGCCGGATTTACATTGCGAAACAGGTGTCTCATGCATGATAAAATTAGTTTCATGAAAGAAATTGTATCACACGTGAAACTTGTATATTTTTGTTGCCTGACCAACTTTGGTTAGCCATTTTTTGGCGCGTATTTGTCTGCTATCCAATAAAAAAACCGCACGTCCACTCTGCGCAGACGCATTTACAAATATCAAGAAATAAGTTGCACGACATGTTTTACAAAAAATATGCGCATAACACGAAACTACTCCAGTTTCGCACAAGTGATGCATGCATTTTAAAATTGAATGTTTTACACGTGATATTACTGGTCGAATTAGATTTATCAAACTAATTTCAAGCCACTTATTTTGTAATGTAAATCCGGCATTATAGGGAGAAAGAACTGCTGCTATAGAGAGAGAGAGAGATAGAGAGAGAACGCGAGAGCAGCGCACTCCGTACATGATTCGGAGTTGATAACCGGAATGTTGGTATAAGTATAGGTCAACTTATATTCCGTGCATTGTAGCTATCTTTATTGAAGTGTCATATATAGCTTTATCAAATGACCTCAAAAAGGAGGTTCTCGTAATTATTAAACTAGACTTTTACTGACTGCAAAATTATATTTTTGTCGATACAGAATTTACTATATATACAAGTATATATCTATATATAAGTTGGTTATTGTATTGCATAATATTATATTTTTAGCTATATTATAATAATTTTAGATATATTAAGATTTAATTAAAAGTATTTTTTATGTACAAATTGTAATTTATTTTTATGGATTTTACTGTTAATTTTCTAGAATATTATATGTTATGATGTAAAGTATTTCATAGTGTAGTTTAGGTGCAGACTCGTCTGTTGAACATGTATGTATATGTCACAGGGAAAATAATAAGAACCGATAAATTAAGATATAATTTTAAACGATAAATGAAATGTATTTATCTTGTGTCCACATTTTTCGAGAGTTCGGTATGTTTTACAAAATGTAGACGTAAAATAATACAATTAATCTCTCTCGTTTAGAATATTCCTAGGAAATTTATAAACTTGCAGTTTTTGTTATTTTCTAGTGACTTATATATATATAAATATATCTATATATTAGCTTTATGCCCGGGGGTTCGCTCTCGTGGGAATTAATGTATCTAGATAGATTTTAAGATGCCTAAATCATGATCATAAAATGTGCGTGTATTAGACATCTGTGACAAAGATCAAACATTAAGTATATCTCAGATTATCTACCTCTTATAGTGTCACATCATATTTTATAAAGAAACTGTTAATTCTCAGTGATTATACGAACATATGTAGGTATCACGAACAAGAGCGTCGCCGGTCGAATAGGTAAGGTGACCGGTTAAAATGCGTGATGCGCAGAGAGGCACAGGTTCAAATCCCAACTCGGCCGTGGACCAACCGATGCTCTTACGGTGAGGGAAAACGTTATGAGGAAACCTGCACATTCAGGCAACTGGATGTGTAATAATGGATCCAATACGATCCCTTGCAAAGGTTGCGTAGGTCAGATGGGATTCGCTTCGTGTAAAATCCTGCCTGACCCAATTCAGGATCCATGGTCAAAGGCATACCCCGGGCTCCTTTCCAGAGTGGTGAGGATGACATGAACATATCACTCAAAATACAAAATCGCAAACAGTCCATATTGATTTCAGAAAGTAGGAAAGTAAGTCTTCTCTAATAACCAATAAAAAATGCTATTATTTGGTAGATAGTCTGTTTCACAAAGTAGAGACCAATATTTAATCTGAGATGTAGTATGAATTTTACAAATAATTATATCTGCAGTTTTAATAATCTGAATGTTGTCTCCACGTGACTTTAATGACTGTATTAAGACTAAAATAGATTAAAAATAAAATAAAGAAAATAAACTAAGTAGTTAGACAATTTATGCTCAAAAATGTTCAACACATTTATATGTTTTGAAATCAAAAGATAACTGGACTTTTGGTCTATCGTTAGGAGGATCATTTCTTAATCAAAGCTGGGGAGTCCTCCGATGTCGTGTATCGTGATTATCTAACAAGAAGTTGCCTTACATTGTCACCCTGCCAGAATTGGATTTCTTGGTAGGTTCGCAATGTAAGGCCAGTGTGCGCGCGCTACTGTTACACTAGATAGTAGACCCGTTTCATAGTAGCGCAGATCAAACGCGCCGGCCGTGAGACGTGCGCAGGCGCCAGCGCTGCTAAATCGCCTGTAAATACATACATACATATGGTCACGTGAGCTAATAGTCTTAAAAAGACTGATAGGCCACGTTCAGCTATTTGGCTTAATGAGAATAGAATCGCCTAAAAAAATGAATCCCAAGTTTGTTATTTTTTTGTTGTTGTTGTTAGCTTTTAACGACATCCATGGGAAAGAGATGGAGTGGTCCAATTCTTTTTTGTATTGGTGCCGGGAACCACACGGCATCGCCTGTACTTTGTATCGAAACGCGATACTTGTTTCTCAGCGCTCCGCCGAACAAGCGCGCGGTTTTTAACGCGCTGTTCAACGGCGCGTTTTGCTGGTTCATACAATTATATTTTACACTAAGCCATATGAAGAAGAACGGGTTATCATAGTCACCGCTGGAGGGCTTCAAATCGCCCAGATAAGGGAATCACCCTCCAATCAATAGTTACCAAAAGAACAGTTGTTATTTATGTTACAATGGACGGCCAAAATGCTTTTGCGCTTATGTATAGAATTAGACAAAATCCTTTTTATATATTGAGTTTCTCTCATACACATTAATGTTTATTCAAATTCAAAACTTTTATTCATTATTATCGGACACGTCATTATCACTTAATAATTTTCATATCTTTTGGTTGTTGTAAAACATTGGTTGACGTCAAATTAATTACTTTTAAGTTTAACCGTTTCCAAAGCGTCTGTGCAGAAGAAGCGGTAACAAACTTTATGAACACCAAGGGTCGATTCACGAACGCTGATAAGGCATATGTTCTTACGCTATCTTTACATTTGAAAAAAACAAATGAAAAAAAAAACCATTGTGGGATATTTCGAGTCCACAACTTTTAGTTTCATTGATTGACGTGGAATAAATTATCTGAAGCGTTGTTTTATGCCGCTTTCAAAGTGTCACTGCAGAATGAAGCGGTTACAAACTGCACTGCAGTATTTTCTACAACAACGTGAACCTTATCTTTGTTTAAAGTTAGATAAAAGACAATATTCGTGAATAGACCCACATTTTTTCACAGGGTAAGCACTTCACATCACTTGAACTTCGACTGCCTGTAATCATATGAGATTTAGATATATATATATCTATTTATCTGTGCGGGATGCAAATCCCTAGATGACACACGCTTCTTCCATATATTAGTGTAGACACACACCTTTCAGAAACAGCACATCAATCTTTCTAAATTCATTGCATATACGCCTCTATTCTCGCGTCATAGAGTTCCGTGCGGGTGACTTGATATGCGTTTGACTGTACATGTATGAGAAGTTAATGTAAATTAGTGTTACCAGATAGGGTTTAAATTAAACATTGCTAAAAGTCAGCTTATGGAGTTTTTTATCACTGAATAGTGTAATATTCGAAAGAAGAGAATAAATAATCAAACCGGCCAAGTGCGAGTCGGATTTGCTCACGAAGAGGTAAACGTACGTACGAGGTAATCACGTTTGGTGTAAAACCTGTATATTAAGTAATATCTTAATATACAGGTTTAACACCAGATCTTAGTAATAAACTTAATTTATTGTTTAATTATATATTTTGAAAGGTAATATTTGTGTTTAAATTTGAAGAAACATTTGTGTTTAAACATTTCTAAACTGTTGTTATTTCCCGGTTAAACTTATATTTTGCCGGACTTTCTCGACTATTCAAGAAAGTTAATAAGTCATAATGTCTTCTCTATTTTGGGCTGACCTCAAAGACAGAGGTTATGATAAGACATGTCTTATTAACGTTTGTGAATAGCCCTCTAGCACCTAGCACTAGCATCTGGTGACACTAGTGGACTCATTGACTGCATAAACAAACTATGAATGCAACGAATAAAAATATAAATTCTGCCATTGTTGTATCTATCAGAAATTATATTTATAGTTATTTATTCAATGTATTGCTGCTTTCAGCTATAGCGTAGCCGTTTGATGACTACTTGGAACATCAAGCCAAATATGTCTTTCAAACACTTAGAACTGTTTAGGATAAAATTTAATAGATTTATTTTCATAATTGGATACAAGGTATCACTTATTGACGTCAACATAACTTACGTCTACATACATGTATGTTTATGTATGTCTACTACCGCTGGAAGCGGTGTTTAGAAGTAGCGGCGGAACAAACTACAGTGCAACATTTTCACAAGACGTCAATTTAGAAATATACATACATACATACATACATAAAATCACGCCTCTTTCCCGGAGGGGTAGGCAGAGACTACCTCTTTCCACTTGCCACGATCTCTGCATACTTCTTTCGCTTCGTCCACATTCATAACTCTCTTCATACAAGCTCGGCGGTTTCGGGTACTTTTGACCTGACCCTTTACCAGGACGTCCTTAATTTGATCAAGATACGTTCGTCTAGGTCTTCCCACTCCGACCTTTCCCTCCACACTCTCCTTGTATAAAAATAGAAATATAGATATCTTAAATCTAAATCATGGACAATTGCACTTTGTCTACATTTAAAAAAAAAGAACCTAAAATTCCTCCAGATAAGTCTTAAAAAATTTAAAGTCATTGAAATAGTTTTTGTTGAGTGTTGCTCAATATAATTACAAATTACCGGCCGAATGACAACAATTATTCCACTGACACAGATATACATATAAAGATTATACAGTGAGCTGATTTTATTAAAGGTTCACAAAATTGTTATTTTGGCGAGATGAGCCCACAATTTCTGTTCTATCGCTCACAAATCCACGTCCATAAGATTCGGAACAATTTCTTTGCTACTGCTAACGAGCTATGCTATTATAAGCAGTATTAAAAGTTCGCACAAATAAAGTACTAATTTAAGAGTGGGTTCTGTAAGGCACACTCTGTTTTATTTATTTAATGGATAAGGTAATATTAAATTAAGAAAAAAAAACAAAAAAAAAAAAATTTGTAACCTACATTTAAATCTAGTACTTTATTTGTTTTTTAGTTATAATATACGTTAATTGCTGATTTAAAGCATATAAGCAGCATTATATCAAATGTGTTATTAATTTCTTTGTTTGATCTTGATTATGTGTGTTATTATCATATGGGTTATTCACCTTTTAAAAAGGCATTTGTCTTATTTTCTGTCTCGTTCTAAGTCTGCGTATAAACACAAAGTTGGAAAGAGAGAGAAGACATATGCCTTGTCAACAATGGTGGAGTAGTCCCATATGATGTTTCAGGAGCACGCCCCTCGACGGGTTTCTATTATAAGGTATATAAAAATAAAACTACTTTATGAAAGATATTTGTTTTATTGAATCCTTGATCGAAATTTGTATACATTATAATTGGATAACTACGACCACAGAATTTATAGTATTATACTACTAGAGATGAAGTAACTAATTCCGTTATCACTGGGATTGTGAAATGAAAAGAGTTTTGGAAAAACAGATTTTCTTTTATATTGCACGGTCAGGTTTAGATATTTGATATTGACTCTTAATAACTAATAAAGTAGTATTAAGACTTGGCAGTATTTAAATCATATGCTTGAATTCTATAATGTATTATCATCAGTCATTCAAATCACTTATAATTGAATTCAGATAACATTGTGTCATAAAAAGGACATAATTGGTAATTTTGCCATATTATTTTATTGATATAATATGTATAACTTGTATCAAAAACAAATATTAAACGAAATTAAATTTAATTAATTTGTCTCTTTGGTCTTTAAAATTATGATGATGTTTAGCAATGATTTCATATAACATGGTCACTCCTCGCAATACAAAAAATAATGAAACTAGGTATTCAGCCGCAGTTAAAGAAAGTATTTCTGAAATGCTTTTGTCACCCTATTTCCAATGTGATTTGAAATTAGAATGAAATATAGGGCACGGGTAAGGACCCATTCCTTTGTATCACGTTTTTATAATTGTTTCTTACTAATAAAAATGTTAAAAATTCCAAATACACCTTTAGCTTTTACCTGCATTGTGTAAACAATACTTGCCCTCAAGTACAAGTCCTTAAACAATGAATTGTCTTCCACAAAGAGTCTTAATCTTAAAAAACTATCCCCTTCACCTATTTTACCACCCCCATTTTACATAAAGATAATCTGTTTATATGGACAATATACAGATCATTTATCATAAAAAACAATATTTTTAAATGAAGATCATGTTATATATATTATTTAAAATAATATAAAAATTGTATAAACAATAGATGTACGTTAGTAACCAGTTGTATTAATTTAATCAATAAACTTTGATATTACACTTTCACTTCAAATAATCTTATAGACATTGAGACTTGACATACGTACATTTGTACCTACAACAACAAATAATCCATTAAATAGCATTTACTCTTACTACTATATGCAATTTACTACTTAGGATAGCTTTGAAAGCTACACATTACTGCTTATACACCATACCCATTATTTTCATATTGGCACTTAATAAAAACAAGAATGACTAAATTACGAAGCCCACATATAAAAGTAAATGTCTTGCCAATGGCTCAGATACTGAATAATCGGCCCGCAAATGAACGAAGTCATCGGTATCTTGTACGAGAGGGAAGTAAGAAATCCTTCAATGACATTTTTTGAATAGCCATTGTACATGGGGCTTCTCAGCAAGTATAATATAAGTCCCAGTTTCCTTCTGCTTATTTCCAATCGTTGTTCGTAAGACAGTTCCTTCATGTGTCTGTTGTAAATCCTCATGCTTGCCAAGTCAATACTGAGCGATACGAGCCACTGCTTCCAAGCTTTTGTGCCAAATGTTCTCATTGCCAGCAAATGAATTACGGGTTTCAATATGTGTAATGTTTCAGCATACAATAGGTCTTTTATTTCCAAACTGGGATTTGAAGAACCATCATTGACCTTCACAGGCTGCCAGTCCCTCAAAGCCACTGGCGGCGCTCCATCGATTCTTCGTACCACTCGTCCGGATCGTTTTAAAGTGAAAAATGAGTTGGAATTCTCGTCAGTCTCCTTGCCCTCCATAAACTTCTTTCTCTGCAACGCTGGTATTGGAGGATGCTGTATTGGTAGCTCTTTGTACCTGTACAGCAGAATGAGAGCAGAGGAACATTTGAACAACTGTAATATCGTCGCTATAGTCCACTTGCCACGAGACGCGCAACGATCTTTGGCCACTAGTTCCACAAACACTTCACTGTAATGAATAACTGTTAACCACAGTTTGATCTGTTCTCTAAAGCTGTAGTATTGAACTTCATTGCCGTAAGCTTCCCTGATCAGTCTGTCGTTGAAGAGGGATAACAATTTGGACAAGGAATAAACGAGTTCTGACACGATGGGAGATTTGTTTATCTTCCCCGCGACGAAGTACGATGACCACGTCGCTACGGTCTCGACATCGGTGACCAAATTAGGATTGCTGATCACCCACCTCTTATACTTTTCGTATAATTGGTTCAGTGTTAATTTTTTATCCATTGTAAAAGTCTGAACTTGTTAGATCCGGTATAATGTAGTGTCTACACCCAAAATTTGTAGGACACTTGAAATTGAAACACGATTTAACTTATCGAATTCTTTATAAATGAAAGTACTCGTTTGGATATAAATTTTCATAAAATACATGTAATTATTATGAAAAACATAATCCAAATTCCAGATCTATTATCACCACACTGCACAAAATGAATGAATGAAAATGTGACAGCAACATACCACCAGAAAGAATGTGACTTTATGTTTTTTTATGACTTAGGTCCAGCCGTAGCCATGAAACTTTGAAATGAGAATCTTAGATCTATTGCATTGATCATTATGAATATGTCCATGTTGAACAATGTAGTACATGTTATGAAAACAATAATTATTTTTTGCAAAAGTGGAATAAATAACACGAAACTATCCTTTGCTATGCTGCCTCGTTGTTCACCAACTAGGAAGAAGATATTATGTAAGCTAGTTAGTGTTCTGTTCTGCGGTTCTCTGCACATTCGCTTTGTAGCTTCACTAAAAGTGCAAAGAGCAGTCACACTTAAGTATAACAACCGTGTAACAACTGTGTTGATGTCTGTACTGTTCATACACTGTGAGGTTTGAAGTTAAAATATAATATGTTTCTTCCATCTCTTCGATAAACAAAATTTGGCTAAATGAAACTAATATTTTTTTGGGAATTATTATGAAAATTTGGTACTAGTAGTTTAGTACTAGCTTCTAACAAACAAGAGTTTCACTGTTTCAAACTTAAACCTTGAGACTCGAGTCGCATACTGCGCGCGACGCTTTCATTCATTCTGGTTCCCAATGTTCATTCGTTCAATAAATTCCATTCATTCACATTTCAGCAAGCGGTCCCCGGTGATCGGTCGGATTTTCAGTATTTCAGTTTATTCGAAGTTCAGGTGCGGTGGGAAAGCGTCGCTCACTAAGGTAAGTAATTCATAATAAAAAGAGTTAGTCTGAATAAAATATTATATAAAAAAATAGCAATTATGTATCAAATAAATATCTTTTATTGATTAACCATAGACCAGTTTTGTTATTGTTTTGGTTATCGATCTTATAGGATTTTAACCAGTTTAACAATTTTTATTTTTTAACTTGTCTTGGATATTTGGTTCTGATATTTTTTTTTGTAATAAGTTCTTTGAATTCTAAAAGCTTTTGGGTAAATAATGTGTGGCAATACAAATGCTTGGTTTTTAACAATAAAATAAAGTTATATACAATTTTCCAAATTTTCAATAATTTCATCATGGCAAATCTGCAATACCCATTATCACTTGCTTTGAATTATTATTTGCTTATTCCTATTTTTAATTACATGAGTTACATATTAATTTTTTAAAAAAATTTTTTACTTATCCTAGAAGTGTAGTAAAATTTCAGATGCCTATTTTTTATATATCTTTAATTTAAATACCTTTTATGTACTAATTATATTAATAATTATATTTATCTTAAAAGACTTTTTCCTTTTTAACTAACAAATTTAAATTTCTTTTAATACACATTTTATGATACACAAATTAATTTAATCTTCTTCAGCAGGAGCGGTGCCCCACGATGTCAGACCACCCAGAGCAGACGGATGCTGATCATGCACTTTCTCTGTTATTCGAGGAGCGCCCCATCGAGCTCACTAACCAATCCTGCCTGTCGGGCCTTACCGCAATCATGTACAACTATTACAAGAACTACGTTCATCCGCTGATTGACTTCGAGTTTAAGTATAAAGGTAAGTTTAGTTTACCCGAAACCGCCGAGCTTGCATGAAGAGAGTTATGAATGTGGATGAAGCGAAGGAAATATGCAGAAATCGTGGCAAGTGGAAAGAGGTAGTCTCTGCCTACCCCTCCGGGAAAGAGGCGTGATTTTATGTATGTATGTAAGTTTAGTTTGAAACTCTAGCATTGCCTCAGCCGACTCCAGGAAGCAGATGGTGCAATTCGAGGAGGAACGTGCAACAACATTTCAATGGTGGTATTCTTTCCCATGCAAATATTCTTTATTATAGACTAGCTGTGCCCGCGACTTCGTCCGTGTGGAATTGTTATTTTGGGCATCATTGAAGCCCTCAAGGAGGAATAATTTTCCCCATTTCTTTTTTCACATTTTCCATTATTTCTTTGTTCCTTATAGTTGCAGTGTGATGTTGTATAGTTCCTGAGATTAGCGCGTTCAAACAAACAAAAAAACTCTTCAGCTTTATAATATTAGTATAGATAAATAAATTTATAATAAATTTATAAATTATATAAATTTATTTATAATTAGGTATTCTTCCACCTGCGGTGTCCAGGTTGCGTTTTTGCCTCTCTGTAGAAGAACTGGGGATCCTTTTTTGACCACAATATAGGGTAAGTGAGTCAGGTAATTACACAATCGACCCTATCAGGTGGCTGAATTTACAGTATTCCTCATGATGTTATCTTCACTGTGAGCGTTGGTACGCATTCAAAGTATTATTTTTTATTTATACTTTATTGTAATAAATACAAATGTATAGCAGAAGTAGCGGACAGAAGCATTATCTACCAGCCGACCATTGGGTCTGACAGAGACCTATATGTGGGGTCAAACTAAATAAATATATTTATATCTACACAAAATACAACACAAGAAGATTCTTGCGGGGCAGACAGTAGGATTTAGTCCTGGTACATTTTAAATTTAGTGATGGGGTGGAAAAGAAGAATGTAAAAATTGTTCCACTTGTTCCTTTCGTATGCCGTGTGGCGACACTTTAGAATAGAACCACTCCATTTCCCATGAATTTCGTAAAAGGCGATTAAGGAATAGGATAAATATTCCCCCGTCACGTCCACCTGCTGTGCTCCGTTCTTCGCGGCAGTGTATGTATGTAAATGTATTTCAGGAAGTCAAAATGGGACCAAAGGGGGAATATTAAAATTGTTTGTGTTCTAGGTAAGACTTTATTATGAATTATTTATAGAATCGAATCGAATATGATTTCGCATTGATGTTCTATTCATTCTGTACGACAATCTGAATTCTTCAACTATAATTTTACTTTAAAACCGTGTGGTTTCCGGGACCAGTACAAAAAAGAATAGGATCACTCCATCGCTTTCCCATGGATGTCGTAAAATGCGACTTAGGGATAGGCTTACAAACTTGGGATTCTTTTTAGGCGATGGGCTGGCAACCTGTCACTATTTGAATCTCAATTCTATCATTAAGCCAAATAGCTGAGCGTGGCCTGTCAGTCTTTTCAAGACTGTTGACTCTGTCTACCCCATAAAGGTTATGGACGTGACCATATGTATGTATGTAAAACTCGAACCTTACCTACCATTGGGAAAACTGTAATTCTGAAAAAAAGTCACCCCATAAGAATTATAACGCGAGTAACTCAATCGGCGTGAGCGTTTGAAGCGCTCCTTCGTGTTAAGCAACCCCGAGCGCAGTCCCCACTTGGATGGGTGACCGTAAGTGGCACGTTAAGCCTTGAGTATCATCAGAAGATCTATGACAGTCATTAAGTCATGTTTTTTAGGTGCATGGCCTAAAAAACTGACACCAGAGTTGACCACTTAAACCAACGAATAAAAAAGGAAAAAGAAAGGGAAAAGCAATATAAATGTTAAAGAGACTATAAAAGAATATAAATTCTAACAACGATGGACAAAAATTCTTAGAAAAATTAAAAAAAAAATTAGAATATGGAAAATTAAGAACATAAATTCTGAGACAACGGAAAATTAAAAAAAAAATTTTAGACAATGGAAAATTAAAAGAAAATGTCTTAGACGATAGAAAATTAAAAGAAAAAGTTTTAGACGATGGAAAATTAAAAGAATCTTAGACGATGGAAAATTATTAAAAAGAATCTTAGATAATGAAATATATAATAAGAGACAATACAAAAAAAAAATTCTTAGAAGATGGAAAATTAAAAACAAAAATTATTAGACAATGGAATATAAAAAAGAAAAAATCTAAGAAAATGGAAAAAATAATTTTTAATCCTCCATATTTAAGCGATATTTATGATCTTTAAGTTTAAAGCATTCCTCGGTACCGCTGATTTGCGTTAGTAGGATGCAGTATGCAGTTTGTACTACGAGTTTAAAATGTTTAGTAGCATTGTCAAAATGTCGATAGCTGACCTCGGATATTATCTATAATATCGATAAGGCCTATGTACTATAAAATATTCAAATTAATTATAACGTTACCTTATTAAAAACTCGAAAGTTGTCTCGAATTCTCAACGTTCTTCTCATCTCGTGACGAATAATAAAAAAGAATCATCACAAACATATACGGTCGATTGAAGAAAGCTCCGTTTTTTTAAAGTCGGTTAAAAATTGTTTCTCAATTGCCCGACAAATCGGGTAATAAACATGAACAAACACAGAACATACATACATATAGTCACCTCTTTATCCCTTGCGGGGTAGACAGAGCCAACAGTCAGCTGTTTGGCTTTATGAATTGGATTCAAATAGTGACAGGTTGCCAGCCCATCTCCGAAAAATATAATCCCACTTTATATGCCTATACCTTAGTCGTCGTTTACGACATATATGGCAAAGAGATAGAGTGGTCCTATTCTTTTTTGTATTGGTACCAAGAACCACACGGTACATTAACCAAAATATTATACATTTATAGACCTTTTAGTTTTGTTGGACATGAGTAATAAAAAAAAAGGACTGATAGGTTGCAGATCTATTTTAAATCCCCTTTTAGTCGTAATGTTTGATCTGTCCGGTTGTCCGAGTCCGACCCACATATCCGGCTGACCTATAAAAATTACCTAAGGGCGCAACCGTATGTGGGCGTATCTATGGTACTCGAGGGAGGGCGTCCCCCCAATAAAAATAAATTTCTACAGTCAAGATTTTTTGCGGTGATTTCCATTTAAGCCTGATACAGCCTACAAGAATAATTTCAACCTGATATTATTCTTGTAGAAATAAAGATTCTTCCATTTTACACAAACTATCATTGTTTCATTGAAATAGTATTCTAAGTATATATTCATACTAGATTATTTTAAACGATGGGCAAGACATCTGTCATATATCTGAATGTCAATTTTATCGCTGTGCTATCCAACTAAACATGGCCATTGAGTGCATAATGACTATTGGGTCTGTCTACCCCAAGGGATAAAGACGTGATATAAGTGTATCTAGTTCTTGTAAATTGGAAACCAGAAAATTTCGTGGTTATTTATTTATATCAGCCCCCGTGAGGCTGATTTTATCGCGTGATGAACTATTGCTGTTTCGCTTTTTGCTGACGTGAAATGGGATAGCTAGTGTTTTTACGCAATGTAAACGCCGTCGTACGAGCCATACATCGAGTGCAGGAATAACAAACAGTTTATATTAATTTCAAAATAAAAGTATTGGTAGGCAGAGACTACCTCTTTCCACTTGCCACGATCTCTGCCTACCCCTCCGGGAAAGAGGCGTGATTTTATGTATGTATGTAAAAGTATTGGTCCATTGTGTATAATTTTTGTTACCCAACAAGTTATTGAATTAGGATTCTAAGAACGGCGTAGACTATATAGGGGTGGGCACGGCCCTCCTAGACCGCCCCTCGCTACGCCTAAGCATCCATGACGTCGCAAACCGGTTGACCGGCGAAATATAGGTAGACGCTTGCACTTTGATGCATTGCGCATGTGCAATCCTGCCGGGCAATCAAATAATATAATCAATGACCTATTGTCTAAAATAAGATTCGGGTATTGATAAATTTGGAGGTACCTAAAAGGTAAAAAGTCCTACGTCACCATAAATTTAAATACTCAAAATTACGTCCCATTCCCGGTGGGGTAGGCAGAGATTACATTCTTCCACTTGCCGCGACTCCTGAAACATTAATTCTTCTTTTGTAACTCTATCATAAAATTATTTTTGTTTATTTTGACAGATTTAGCTATATTCATCGCTATTTTTTAAAGTGGCGTTTAATTCGTCCCTTTTTGTAGGTAGTGCTAATTTCGTCACCTTTTTGTAGATTGCATTAAGTTCGTCGCTTTTTGTAAAGGGCACGCGAAGCATAATTAAAGAAATTGAGGAATCTCTTATTTTTTAAAAAGTCTGTTGAAAAATGGTCTACGGAGGCAGACCTATGTGCTCGAATTGTCGACCTAGTCTGACCTGGTTCTAGGAATAGCCAATTTAGTTTTAAGTGTGCATTATTGATCACCTTCAACAATAACCATGACCTGTGCTAGATAGTTAATTACTACTAGACTTTTGCCCCAGGGATTCGCCCCGTAGGAATTAAAGGGGAAGGGAAGGGAAGATGTTTGTGTTTCTCCTTAAGGGCTTATCTATCTCAAAGTCTGACAATTTTCGTTATAAAGACAAAATTTTCTCTCTTTACAATCTATATATATAAAACTCTTCCGTTACTGAGTGACTGACTGACAGACAACGCACAGTCGAAACTACTGGTCGTAGACAGCTGAAATTTGGAATGTAGGTTCCTTGGGATATGTAGGGGAGCACTAAGAAAGGATTTTTGGAAATTCAACCCCCAAGGGGGGGAAAAGGGGTAAAAACGTTTCTATGAAAAATCTTAATCCTTGGGTTTATAAACTTGAAACTTGGCATGAACACGTACATAGGCAAGTAAATATGTTTGACATTATAAGTTTTTTCAAACTACCCTCCAATCGTGATTTAGGGGGTGCGATTGGGTGACTGATTTATTAACGCACAGCCGAAACTGCTCGGTATAGGAGTCTGAGATTTTGAACAGAGGTTCCTTTAGTAACATAAGTGAGCACTAAGAAGAAATTTTTGAAATGTCAACCCCCAAGGGGGGGAAACGGGATAAACTGAGCCGGGGCTGCGGGAAAGTTCTAACGAGATACCGTGGCCCCGGAACGCAAAGGGCAACTGAAGGAACGAGGTGGGTTTTAGTCAGTAAAAGTCTGACACTCCCTTCCGTTCCACCCAGAGCGGGAGAGGTCATTTGATGATTTCCCATCCTTAAAAAAAAAGACTTTGTATGACAACTTTCAGTCGTCTCTTTAACATACATAATAACATACATAATTATGTACATACATGCATAACATTAATAACATCACGCCTTTAAATCCCTATTTTGTGTTAACACTACCCATACAAACAGCTACGAAATTTGTCCGCATCCATTTTCACCGAAATTCTTAACGTTAATGAGATTTACTTTTTATTATCAGGTCAACCTAATAGCCTCACATGTACGTATAACTTCGTAAGAATTTTCTTTCCACTCCTAACCGTTGAGGAGTTGTACCTTCCATCATCAGCTCATTCACATGGGATGATGACTATCAGACGCAAATACTTAAACAGATCTATGAAATTGTCAAAAACGTAATTGCCTGTAAATTTGAGGTTTGCCCTTGATTTCCCTGGAATACCATCATCAGATCCTGACTAGGTAACAACGGGACCAACTTGAAAGTATACTCTACCGAACAAAAAAAGAATCACGTAAATCGGTCCATAAATCTCGGCGTAATCGGTATGCATAAATAAAACACCCGAATTTTATTTTCTATTAACTATCACGAGGCTACATCATCCCTGAGTAACACAGGCTATATTTAATTCCAGTTGTAACAAGATTTCAGCCTGTGGAAGAAAAAGCCCTGTCGAGATAATTAAAAAACGCTATATATAACCGAATTACACGTGGGCGAAGCCGCGGGCGGAAAGCTAGTATAAGTATATATTGATTAGACGGTATTGGGATGTCAAAGAATCCTTACTTATTTGGGAGAATTTTCAGAAAAAAATTACCTACATGTTTAACCTCGGTTAATATTTACATACATATAGTCACGTCTATATCCCTTACGAGGAAGATAGAGCCAAAGGTAGAAGAGGTCACGTTCGGCTGTCCGGCCTATGATGGAATTGAGATTCAATTAGTTACTAGCCTATCGCCTACAAGAGAAATCCGATATTAGCCTTTCGATTGCGACTAAAGTCGTCTTTTACGACATCCAAGGGAAAGATACGGAGTGGTCCCATAACCACACCTACCTACTACATAAAGTATACAATAATATTATTAAATCATAATTAAATATATATATTTTTCAACAAAAAGACGGTTCAAGACAGTTTACATATATTTATGTACCTAAAGTGATGTTGATGTTTCAAAAGTAACTTTGTATAAGATTTTGGAAAACATAATATTTTTTAAAACCGGCACCAAACAGTTCACCCACGCGCAAAGTTGTATCTTTGTGTCGAGAAATAGCAATGCAATAACTTCAGTTACTGGAAAAAGGCTTTTCTCAGGTATTTGTTAGAGATACCGTGGATTGTTCTCACATAGCTCTGGTGGTGATATTTCATTTCTAAGCACCTCTAGTTTCTCTCATTGTATGTATACGCGGAAGAATTTTGTTCCCATTTAAAATGTTTGAAAGAGGGTATTTTGACCTAACATGAAATAACTAATAACAATGATCGTGTAAAGAGGTAGTCTCTGCCTACCCCTCCGCGAAAGAGGCGTGATTTTATGTATGTATGTATGAAATAACTAAATAAGTCCTTTTTTATCCTGAAATTCCCACGTTTATATTATAATTGCGGTTCGCTATTCTAACGCAATTTCCATGTTTAGTGGCTTTTAATTATCGGATTCAGTAATAACTAGATATATTAATCTGTGGCCACGCGCAAACAAGTAATATCCAGAATAAACCAGATGCAACCAGTATTTTCCGGTGCGCTGCCCGTTTTAATGAACAGTTAAATTTGGAACAGTGGGCGTATTGGAAATTTGATGCAGCATTTCCAATATTATATAAATATGGAAATTGGAAACTTCAATAAATTTTCGTTAACCTTTTAATTATCTCTTTCCTATTATAGCGTATTCGCAATTAAAGCGAAATATTCTTTACCGAAATATTATTTAACGGCCTCTGTGGCGCAGCGGTAGTGTGGCTTGTCTGTGACACCGGAGGTCCTGAGTTCGAATCCCGGCCAGGGCATGATGAGAAACGAACTTTCTCTGATTGACCTGGGTCTTGGATGTTTATCTATATAAGTTTTAATTATAAATATAGTATCGTTGAGTTGGTTTCTTGTAACACAAGTTTCGAACTTACTTCGAGGCTTTCTCAATCTGTGTAATTTGTTCCGTATATATTTATTTATATTTATATATTTATTCTGCTTCATTAACCTCTTAAAAGTAAGGACTGTACATACATACATATTATATTATCACGTCTTTATCCCTTGCGGAGAAGACAGAGCCAACAGTCTTTTAAAGATGGGGCGATGTTCAGCTTTTCGGCTAGATTATAGAATTGAGATTCAAATTCGATTACACAGTATAAATGCTATCCGTGCGAATCCGGGGCGACTCGCTAGTTTTATTATATGTATGGATTTATTTATAAACGTATCACTCCCGAGAAAAAAGAATTAAAACGATACCATATAACAAGGTGGGGGTGCCCTTGAAGCTGTGGGCGAGGACTAAGGGGGTCGCATTGAATTGTAAAACTCCTTAATGGATCACCATACACATAGAGGAGGCATGTTTCTTTTGAGTTCCCGAACGAGAAACCGTTGAAATGTGAATAATAAAAGTTACCACATGCTATCTATGATTTGGTGAATGTCAAATTAATGAAATCAAAAAATACATACGAGATATAATTGTTGTCTAAATCCCCTGCGGGATAGACAGAGAGTGTTGAAAAGACTGAAAAGCTGAATTTAGCTGTTTGGCTTAATAATAGAATTGAGACTAATAATGACTGCTTGCTAGCCCATCACCTGAAGGAAGACTCCCAAGTTCGTAAGCCTACCCCTTAGTCGCCTTTTATGTCATCCATGGGAAATAGTGATCCTATTATTTTTCTATTGTTGCCGTAAGAAATGATGATTGTTAATAATCGAATTGACGAAATATTCGTATTGAAATAACTAGTTCTACATTAATTCCTGTTTTTTAATGTAGACAATGGGCATTCGTCCATGATTTAGATTTAAGTGATCTATATTTGTATATTGACGTCCGATGAAAATGCTGCAGTGTAGTTTGTTCCGCCGCTTCTTCTACACATGCGCTTTGGAAGAGGTGGTAGTTATAATTAGATTTAAGTGATGTGGCGTCAATAAGTGATACCTTGTATCCAATTTTGAAAATAAATCTATTCTATTCTAATCATCATTTCTTCTGGGAATTCCCACGGAAGCATAGGCCCGCGCAAGGCCTAGTATTGAATATCTTTCTACTAGATCCCACCTAGGTTTGCAACTCGTCTTTTATTTGCTCTACACAGTAGTCCTTGTCCTTCTAATAGATTTATTCCAAGGTGGGCAGCAGGCTTTGAAGCTTTACTCAGAAAAAAACCTTGTTCTTGTTTCAAAGTAAAAAAGGAATAGGCGTTCCGTGCAACTAACGTTTATATTTTATCTATACTAATATTATAAAGCTGAAGAGTTTGTTTGTTTGAAAAATTCTTTTTTGCGTTGAATAGACCATTTATCTTAGAAGGCTTTAGGCTATATAACATCACGCTGCAACTATAAGGAGCAAAGAAATAATGGAATATGTGAAAAAAACGGGGAAAATTATTCATCCTTGAGGGCTTCAGTAATGCCCAAAAATAAAAACTATTTCACGCGGACGAGTCGTGATAACAGCTAGTATTTCATACGTAGCTTTTATATGCAGCTTTACTCGCGCCAATTTAGTGTCACCTACAAAAGAATTGGCATTCTTCAGTCTCGATTCGTAATATATAAATCCTATAACGAAAACCGGACACCATAATTATTTTCCGGACAGAAAATCCTAGTCGGAGCATTCGTTATAGAAAAAAAAATGGCTTCTGTCCGGCCTCGGTAGTACGCTTGTCTGTGACACCGGAGGTCCCGGGTTCGAATCCCAGCCGGGCATGATGAGAAAAGAACTTTTTCTGTTTGGCTTGGGTCTCGGATGTTTATCTATGTTTATAAATATTTATTGTAAAATATAGTATCGTATATTAAGGACGTCCTGCCTGGTAAAGGGTCAGGTGAAGAGTAGGTACTCAAAACCGCCGAGCTTGCATGAAGAGAGTTACGAATGTGGATGAAGCGAAGGATGTATGCAGAGATCGTGGCAAGTGGAAAGAGGTAGTCTCTGACAACCCCTCCGGGAAAGAGGCGTAATTTTATGTATGCACGTATTTATGTATAGTATCGTTGAGTTAGTATCTCGTAACACAAGTCTCGAACTTACTTCAAGACCGACCCAATCCGTGTAATTTGTCCCTTAAAAAAAATAAAAATGCACAAACATCTCAAGGACAGCCCGCATTTTTGTCTCACAACGCAGAGGCCGTTCAAAAACCGATTAAAGGAAGTGCCCTACCTGGTTCTTCCCGAAAGGCCGGCGGCGGGTCAAGGTGAGCGTGGCACAGGAGTCGGGGTCCCGCGTGGGACACGGGGTGGCGTCACGGCGGGTTCAAGGCTGCGTGTTGGCTCACCGATGCGTCACGCTTTCAGGATTGCTGTTCGATATATTTAGGCGTTACCGTTAAACACGGTAAATTCGGGGCTTTCTTAATGATTCGAAGGATATATGTGTGTAAAAGTCTGTCTTTATATACTGTTGGATTCACTACAGAAGACAGAAGTCTGTCTTTATATACTGTAGGATTCTCTTCAGAAGACAGAAGTCTGTCTTTATATACTGTTGGATTCACTACAGAAGACAGAAGTCTGTCTTTATATACTGTAGGATTCTCTTCAGAAGACAGAAGTCTGTCTTTATATACTGTTGGATTCACTGCAGAAGACAGAAGGGGAAAAAGGGAGAGAAATAATCAAATTAAAAGCACTATATTATAGAAATAAGATGAAAGTTTTTGACAATAAATACATACATACATACATATGATCACGTCTATATCCCTTGCGGGGTAGACAGAGCCAACAGTCTTGAAGACTGCATGGCCACGTTCAGCTATTTGGCTTAATGATAGAATTGAGATTCAAATAGTGACAGGGCGCTAGCCCATCGCCTAAAAAGAATCCCAGCTTTGTAAGCCTATCCCTTAGTCGTCTTTTACGACATCCATGGGAAAGAGATGGAGTGGCCCCATTCTTTTTTGTATTGGTGCCGGGAACCACCACGCCAAATTCTTTAATTAAGCCAAATAGCTGAACGTGGCCATTCGGTCTTTTTAAGACTGTTTACTCTGTCTACCCCGCAAGGGATAAACACGTGACCATATGTATGTATGCGATTGAAACATGTCACACCAGCTGCAATAGCTCGTAGGTACACCACAAATCAATACTTGCAATGACAAACGTATGCAAGGACGGTTCGGAGCTGATGAATTTCCGCTGACGCACTCCCGCGGGACCGGGGTGAAGGGCACGCCGGGGCTGACCTACAAACGGGGCACCCCGGGGCTCGCTCGGCCAGTTCAAGGTCACCTGGTACCGGTAACCGGTACCGTTTGGAGGTCGCGCGCGTCCCGTCGACTTTACCAATAGTGATTGTTTATGTTTTTGTTTTGACATCTGTGTAGATAGGTATGTAGGTAATGGCAATTTTCGTAGGTAGTTTGATGTATTTTTTGTATTTTTGCCGTGTGGTTCCCGGCACCAATTGAAAAAGAATAGGGTCACTCCATCTCTCATAATACGGATGTCGTAAAAGCCGACTTAGAGATAGGCTTATTAACTTGGAATTCTTCTTTTTAGCGATGGGCTAGCAACTTGACACTATTTGAATCTCAATTCTATCAGCATGCCATACAGCTGAACGTGGCTTATAAGTCTTTTAAGACTGTTGGCTCTGTCTACCCCGCAAGGGATATAGACATGATTGTATGTATGCTTTTGTACAAAAAAGTTCTATTCTTTTACCTGGGTCAAATACAGTAAGGAGATTGCATCAAAAAGCTTTCCATACCGTTGCGTTTTTTGAAGTCCGTAGACGCGGGAATTATCGAAGCTGTTGGTTTGAGGCAAAGACAGATCTGAAGTCAACCTTTTTTTGCAAGGATCTAAGGATTGATCGACGGTATTGCTGTATATAAGAAGCGTTTAAATATTGATGTCTCCAGAACCTTTGAAGCAGTAATTGCAGAAGTTATCCCGCGTTAGCTTAGGTTGACGTAAAGCTGAAGACAATTTCTGATACAGACCGTAAATACGCACTTATTGAGCTTAAATTTGACAAGTATCATATTGTTGTTTGGTCCTTATAAATAGTAAAAGGAGAGCTTTTCGGGAGAGGAGGTTTTCTCTAGTGCGGTATGTGGTAGAAAAAAAGTATAGGACCACTCTAGCCGCTAACCCATCGCCTATAAGAGGAATCCATGGAACAGAGATAGTAACATACATGCAGACAGACAGACGCGGGAAGCGCCTTTGCTTTGTGCTCTGTAGTGGTGATATAGTGATGTGAAAAGAAGCGTCTGCGTTAATTATTAATCAAAAAACTGAATATTCACACAGACGTTATAGAGAAAATTCCGAAACATTTTGACGGAGTGTGAAACTGAGATCTCGCAAAGATAAGATAAAAATAGTGATTGTCTCTGCTTACTACTCAAACAAACATGCGGGATTATGTTTTTATGCAGATTTTAATTAATTTAATTAATTAAATAACCTAGAAACTCTCGGTGCAATTTAATTTGCTGAATTGCTGCGCACTTATGAAAGTTTTAATTAGATTTCGCATAACAAGGGCTGTTTAAATCCTGTGTATATTCAAAACTACAGAATTCTGAATATTGTTTAGAGCACCTGGACGACCGAGCGGAGATCAAAGATTTTTTTTACTGAATCCAAAAAATACGATTCTGTTTTGCTAGTAAAAAAAAAAACAAACGAACAACAATATCTGTGCAATATATAAAGAAAAATTATTTTAGGTGTAACTATGAAAAAAAAAATAAACTAATTATTTCAAACGTGACACACATCTTACTTGATCGATTTTTTATCCTCCCCTGTTTCTATTTGAAATTTCAACAAAATCGTAAGAGCCGTTTTCGTAACTGCGAGTACAAATATAAGTCTAAGAGTTGGTTGGAATAATATAGTATTTATACTAATATTGTTCGTTTGATATAGTATAGGATTTGTATGGCAATGTTGCAAATACACGGAGTTACCTACAGCGAGGTAAATTAATTGGAATGCTTTTGACGTTAACTTTGCAAGGTTCGTAAGACTTTGAAGCAGCTTTGAATATTAGTACATATGCTTATTCCGACCTAGGTATATTTAGTTAGTGATTTTGTAGAATAATACTTTAGGAAGCCGCGACTTTTGACGCGTGAATTTTTTTCGTGAAATTACCTGTGCCGTGTTTATGCCGGCACTTTAAAATATGACCATTCCATATGTTTCCCATGGATGTCGTAAAAGGCGACTAGGCTAATTAATTTGGGATTCTTCTTTTATCTTAAATTCAAATTCAAAATTTTTATTCATTATTATAGGATACTTCATATCGCTTAATAATTGTCAAAACGTATGGTTTAACAACATTGGTTGACGTCAAATAAATTATTTAAAACTAAGTTTACTGCCGCTTCCAAGGCAGTGCAGAAGAAGCGGTAACAAACTGCACTGCAGCATTTTCTTCTTCTTCTTCATTTAATCTTCTTCTTAATTTCATCATTGCCGCTCTTGTTCGGTTTTGGTGCTAAGAATGATTACTGATTCTCCACCATCCTCCAACGCCCCTAATAAGCAACAAAATGCATACTTATTCGCATGCCAGTCCCTAACTTAATTTAGGAAGTGTGTCAATCTAATAATATAATAACTCATTACCTCTGCGCTTGTGAAGGTCTACTGTCATTTTAATCGAGCCAAGCTTCATAGATAAATGAGATATCGAGCGGGCGTCATATTGAAGCGAAACCGATACCAATTACTCGATGCATCCCGTCAGATCAAACAAATGGCGTATACATACATATAGTTACGTCTATATCCCTTGCGGGGAAGACAGAGCCAGCAATCTTGAAAAGACTGATAGGCCACGTTCAGCTTTTTGGCTTGATGATAGAATTGAGATTGAAATAGTGACAGGTTGCTGGCCCAGCTCCTAACGAAGAAACCAAGTTTGTAAGCCTATCCCTTAGTCGCCTTTTACGGTATCCATGGGGAAGAGGAGTAGTGGTGGTAAAGGAATACACATTTTCCCGACTTTTATTTATTTATTTAATCTTTATTGTACAAAATACAAATGTATAGCACAATTTGCGGACTTAATGCTAGAAGCATTATCTATCAGTCGACCATTGGGTCTGACAGAGATAAATAAATAAATAACAAATAAAATAAATATATACGGGACAAATTACACATATGTTTATGTGGGGGTCAAACTAAATAAATATATTTATACCTACTTTTCAATGCCAAGAGTTCACCCTGACCCATTAAGCGTATCTACGCAATGAGAGGAAATGCACCTCGTATGAGTTTTATACATACATACCTATAATTACGTTTTCATCCCTTACGGGGTAGACATAGCGGACAGTCTTACAAAAACTAGAATGCCACGTTCAGCTGTTGGGCTCAAAGTTGGAATTGAGATTCAAATAAAAATTAAGTTTATTAACCTATCCTTTAGACGCCTTTTACGACTTCAATGGGTAAGAGATAGAGTGGTCCTAGTCTAAAGTGTCGATAACCACACGGCAGTGTAATGAGTTTCATTGCTTTAATTTCAATTAAAGCAATTCATTACGAGTATAACAATGTATGCTCTCGTCTTTTTCTGAATCCAAGTTTGAATTATTGTGAATTTGACGTTATTGAAGAAAATGCTCCAGTGTAGTTTGTTACCTCTTATTCTGCACTGACACTCGGGATACATAAAATCACGCCTGTTTCCCGGAGGGGTAGGCAGAGACTACATCTTTCCAATTGCCACGATCTCTGCATACTTCCTTCGCTTCATCCACATTCATAACATTCTTACTCTTGACCTGACCCGCTGGCACTAAACTTAGTTTCAAGTAATTTATTCGACTTCAACCAATGTTGTGAAACCAAAAGATATGAAGATTATTAAGTGTGACTGGAGAGTGCCGTGTGGTTCCCGGCACCAATACAAAAAAGAATAGGACCACTCCATCTCTTTCCCATGGATGTCGTAAAAGGCGACTAAGGGATAGGTTAACTTGGGATTCTTTTTTAGGCGATGGGTTAGCAACCCGTCACTATTTGAATCTCAATTCTATCATTAAGCTAAACAGCTGAGCGTGGCCATTCAGTCTTTTCAAGACTGTTGGCTATGTCTACCTCGCAAGGGATATAGACGTGACCATATGTACCTATGTATGTGACTGGAGAATATGAAATTTTCTCACATCAAAGAGTTGTGTTTCAAGCCACTTATTGGATTTTATGCCTTCTCACTTGCGGTTTGCAAAGTGCTCTCATATGTATATGTTCCTACATATACATATATATTCTATGAATCTGTGATCGTATTTTGCTTTCACGCTTGTCTGTATTGTGGCATTTGGTGGATTTGAGGAATATGTTTGATTTGAAAGTCTCCGCTGTCGGGGATTCAAATAAAAAGGGATTCGAAACTGATATCTCCCTATCAGTCTTCCAGTAGTATCAACGAATACATACATACATACATATGGTCACGTCTATATCCCTTGCGGGGTAGACAGAGCCAACAGTCTTGAAAAGACTGAATGGCCACGTTCAGCTATTTGGCTTAATGAGAATAGAATTGATATTCAAATAGTGACTCGTTGCTAGCCCATCGCCTAGAAAAGAATCCCAATTTTGTAAGCCTATCCCTTAGTCGCCTTTTACGACATCCATGGGAAAGAGATGGAGTGGTTCTATTATTTTTGTATTGGTGCCGGGAACCACCTTATAAGAAGAATCTCAAGTTCATAAGCCTATCCCTTAGTCGCCTTTTACGACATCACTTTCACATTTATAATAATTATGTGGAAATAGACAGACTACATCCTAAGTTTATTTACAGAGGAGTGGGAAATACCTTACGATTTGCTGAGCGAGCTCGAGTATGTCGGCGCAGGCGCATACGGCAAGGTTTACTCGGCCAAGCTGAGGGGGGAAGTGGTGGCTGTGAAGATCCCTGAAGATAAAAAGGAGACGGATATGATTTATTTGCGCGAACTCCAACACGAGAACATCGGTAAGTTAATTTTTTATCACTTTTATTAGCTTTATTCAGAAGTAAGCAGGAATAATACCAAATATTTTATGTGAATGCATTTATTTTTTGAATAGCAAACCAACAGAGATTCTCACGAGTCAAACCTAAGCAGGAGAATGTTTCAAAATGGCCTGTATATATAATCATCGATATTGGAATACATACTTATTAAGACTTTTCACTTATACAAAATATATGTTGAAACGATTTGTAGAATAAATAACATATTAAACTTATGTAAAATAAATTATTGCTAACACTTAAAATCTTTCTGACATCAAGTTTCTCATGAAATGGAGTGAATGAATGAGAGCAGGTTGGCTTAGCAAATATATGTGGCAAGTGGAAAGAAGTATTCTCTGCCTACACCTTCGGGAAAGAGGCGTGTATATTTCCCGTTATTGGTTTTTTTACTTTATTTTTTGTTACGTTTTAACTATTATTAACTCGCGTGATACTACATAAAGATTTCTCAATTTGAAAATTTTTGTTTTTTTTTTAATTAAAATATTATGTTTTTGTCTTCATTATAGCCATTCAGCTATACACGGCTCTCGAGTGTTGTCACTAGTCAGACCCAATAGTCATAATGTAGACGTTATAAAAATGTATTCCTAGGTATATATATGTATCGTGGGATCAATCCTCAAATGCAACAGTTTCCTGGTATAATTCAAATTGAATATTGCAAATCTGATTGACGTTGCCTTCAGCAAACTGCACAGGAATATCTAAATCTCAGATCTAAATGCTAGGCGAAGCATCAAGCCGGATGTGCCTTGCCGAGACAGGTGTCCGAAACAGTGACACGGATATCACAAGCAAGCGCGCCCCCGGGATGAGCAGGATGAAATGCCCCGTTTACCATAAATGACGTTTGATATGCTGTATGTACATACATAAATATATACATAAAATCACGCCTCTAGGCAGAGACTACCTCTTTCCACTTGCTACGATCTCTGAATAGTGTGGAGGGAAAGGTCGGAGTGGGAAGACTTAGACGTAGAACGTATCTTGATCAAATTAAGGACGTCCTGGTAAAGGGTCAGGTCAAAATTACCCGAAACCGCCGAGCTTGCATGTAGAGAGTTATGAATGTGAATGAAGCGAAGGAAGTATGCTGTATGTATTTGTGCCAATTAGTTATCTGTGCGCAATTTCCAAAGTTAAAAAAAGTAAGAAAAATGTTCCCGCCTTTTTTCGATCGCTGTCCGAATATATTTTTTAATAGTATCCAGAGTTTTATTTCGTCAAAAAATATGAATCAGGAATAGTTGTCCTCCTAGTATGTTATGATAATACCTAACATAACAGTTATGTAAATGGAAATTATTAAATTGAAGTTTAATAGAGAGCTTGCTTGGTTTCTTTAAACAAGCTCTACCTACTCTAATCTATGATTTAATAAATCGACAATACAAATCTCTTGAGTCCTCTGATCTAGGGAATACAAAAAAGGACTGTATTTATAATAATGGTTTTAATGAGGTCCATAAATGACCTTGAAGCTTCAATATAAAAGAGCCTAAGCTTTGAGAGATAATAGGAAAAAAACATATAATAAGCGTACCTACATATAATCACGTCTATAGAAAGGCCTACAATAAGCTTACGGGATAAAAAGTCAATGATTTTGGAAAGACTCGAAGGTCTTGGTCAGAGGCTTAGTGATGTGATTTAAAATACTGGTATTATTCATTAATTCATATAGTCACGTCTATATCCCTTGCGGGGTAGACAGACCCAACAATCTTGAAGAGACTGAAAGGCGACTAACTTGGGATTCTTTTTTAGGCGATGGGCTAGCAACCTATCACTATTTGAATCTCAATTCTATCATTAAGCCAAATAGCTGAACGTGGCAGTCTTTAAGCCTGTTGGCTCTATCTTCCCCGCAAGGGATATAGACGTGACGTGATGTATGTATGTACGTGTGTCGAAATGAAATGATTAGATAGCGTAATTTGTTCGCAGTGCGTTTCCGTGGAGTTTGCACGAAAGGCCCCAACTATTGTATTATAATGGACTTTTGCCAGTACGGCAGCCTCTATAACTTCCTCCATAGTGGAACCCGTGTGATGATCAACCGTACCCTGAGGTGGGCCAAGGAGATAGCCTTGGCCATGTCCTACCTTCATTCCAAGAACATCATTCACCGGGATTTGAAGAGCCCAAAGTGAGTTTAAATAATTGTATTTTGATAGACGTCTCCGATTTGAACAGAGTAGGTACCTACCCGAAACAGACGAGTTGGGAACGTGGCAAGTGGTAAGATGTGGTTTCTGTCTACCCCTCCGGGAAAGAGTCGTGGTTTATGTTTGTATTTTGATGAATTCTCCCAAACGGCTCTTTCTACGAATTTCTTCATAGTGGGATTCTTCATCGTTTCATGGTCAATTGTGACTTGAGGTAAGCTAAAGAGAATGCCTTGGTCGTGTCCTACGTGCATTCTTACTTCATCATCATCCACCGAGTTCATGAAGAACATCATTCGCCGAGACTTGAAGAGACCGAAGTAAGTTACATAATTGTCATTATCGAGGAATATTCTCATTAATTTTGTTTTTTTAACATTCATCATAGTGAAACCCATACTATTATCAACTGTACCCTTAGGACTAAGGGAATTTCCTTGGCTATGTCATTTCTGCACTCCAAGAAGATCAGGACCCGAAAAGCCGAAAAGTAAGTAAAAAATTTTTATTTATTTCTTCACAATATACACATAGAACTAACAATAAAACATAACCTCAATCTTAAGCTAGATATTTCGTGAAGACTGATGCTTGAAATAGGCTGACCCCAGGCCTCACTTCCTGGATTTACAAGCATAATTATTATTAGTGGTGTGGTTATTATTCTCATTTTATCTCCAGTCGTAAATAGCTATTTGTATTAGGAACGGTTATATCAGAATTGTCTGCTTTCTTTATATACTTCTTTAGGCAAGACGGTGGACAATCTTTACTGTCTCAACAGATAGTACCATATTTCTATTCATATCATCATCAGCCGTGGTTTCTGGTTTAAGACAAGATCGGAAATTGCATTAGTTTTACTTTTAGTCCGTGCCACTTCACTACATAGTATAAAACAAAGTCGCTATATTAGTCTGTTTGTCTGTATGCTTAAATCTTTAAAATTACGCAACGGATTTAGATGCGGTTTTTTGTAACAGGTAGAGTGATTCAAGAGGAAGGTTTTTATGTATAATAACGTGCGAAGCCGGGGCGGGTCGCTAGTACGAAATATTAAAAAAATCACATCTCAACAAATAATATAATAGCGATAGTTTATTACCTCTTCACAAAAAATTTCTCCTTAACCTTGACACATTAATATGTGGAATAGATAAAAAGACATATGAAAGCTAGTCTAATTATTTGGAACGAATAAATGCCGAGGGTCCCCGTTCAATATGTAATGCAATTTACCCCACATCCTCGGGATTGTCTCACTTACCAACTCTAGAAATGTGGTACATTAGCAGGCGCTAGTTAAAAAATAAGACGAAGAAATTTTCGCTGAAAATAGTCCTTTTTTAGGATTAAAATCGCACTGAGTACCAATCTCTGATTTCCATTTCGCAGAATCATCAACAACTTTAAATGAATATTCGAATTTAACGCGAAATACATGCGAAGTGTTTATTTATTTTTTGAATACAAATAAAATTTTCAGCTAACGACAACAAATATTTAGTATTTCATTTCACTAAAAGCTTCGTAGAATATCTCTTTAAAAGTACCTACCTAAATGAGTGGAAATTCGCTGGATATTTCATTTCATTGAAAATTTTATAGAATAATGTGTTAACAAACAGATGTTTCTTTAGAAATATTCATTGGCATTGTCCGGTCCAATAAACCTGTTGTGTTTTGTTCAGTCCAGTAGCATTTGTTTTATGGATGCATTCGGCAAAGTATCGGCAAAGTCTGTTTCAATGTCATGCGTCGCATTGAATTTCAAAATTTATAAAACAATGAGGAACAATACAAGGATGAAACTTCAGATTTATAAGTTACTTATTAAAATACATTTAAACCGTCACGTCTGTTTCTCATAGGGGTAGGTACAATGAGTGTGGATTTCCACTTTTGATTCCATCCATCTTCTCAACATTCAGAATTTTCAAAATAACTTATACAATCAACTTAATACAAAAACACTTATGATTGTTGAGACGTATACTCCATACGAGCTGAGACGTATGGAGTGGAGTTAAGTCGAGTTAAGAGTACTTGGTATAAGAACTATTATTTTCTGAATACAAGCTTTATTGAGAAAATAATGATTGTGTTTCTGTTTTAAGTCGAGTGCTAGCAAGATTTCACTATTACACAATCACTTACTCTATAATAATATAAAAAAAATTAAATAAGGGCACTTATGATCATATCGGCTGGAAATAAACATTAATACTTTAGTTTCTAGGAACACAGACTCTAGGTGACGCCCTTGTAGGGAGCCACGCAACTGGAAATTCCATTAGAAAATTAGTGCCAACGAAGGATGCGATACTAACTTGTTTATGCAAAGTTTGATGCAGTTATCCGTTTGTTTTAAAAGAAGGTGTTAGTCAGTTGTTTGTTTATTTCGTTTTGAATTATTTTCTTAGAATTTTGTATGATTATGATCCATGAGGATTGAACCATCGGAAAGCGACATATTCTTCGTCACACGGGAGACGATTTCTTCTTTGACAGTGAGCTATGAATATTTCTACACATATATAATTACATTTTTATCCCATATAGGGGAAGAAAGAGCCCACAGTTTCGGGAATACTTGAAGACTGAAATGAATACTTCTGATTTCTGTAGCATAGAGGAGTACGCAGAAACTTCCACTCACTTTTTATACACGGCGACGATTATGGATGATCGTTCATAGAAACATCTTATATATAAAATTCTCGTGCCACAATGTTCGTTCCCGTACTACTCCAAAACGGTTTGACCGATTCGCATCAAATTTTTTGAGCATATTGAGTAGGTCTGAAAATCGGTCAACATCGGTTTTTCATATCCCTTAGGGATTGGTTGTCCACCCTTAAAATTTTTTATAACTAGAAATTAATTTAAAAATATTTCTATGTCAAAACAACGTGTACCGGGACAGCTAGTAATCAATAGAATTTGTTTTAGGGATCTTTTTCATTAAGGCGAAATTTATATGAAGAGTTGATTGCGTTAACTGCACCGGTCCAGGTTCATAAACCTACGGAATAAGACACTCGTAAAAATCTAGTTTATTGTCCGGCTTAGCTGGGGTCCATGGGGGAAATGCCGCGAAGTAAACATACGGTTTTATACTGTAGCCAAGTTTCGGCCTTGTATCCCAACCAAAGGAAAATCTTCCGGTAGGCTAGTAATGTGGAGAGGGTTGGTGGCGGTTCCCTCGTGCTGCGTGTGCACTTTTTCTTATAAACTCTAATGATACAACTTGTACAATGTAGCGGCCGTTCAGCCTCCATGGACAAACACTCTTTGGCTTGACAATTTAGATGACCAAAACCGACTGACAGACTTATGAAAAAAAGGACAATCGGCACTAAGACGAGACGATGATAAGACATCCCTCGGCTCGGCTCCAAGACCCTCGGCCCGTTCAAGTGGTTGGGGCGACATCTCTACGCCACTCGTCACAACATCAAATCAAACAACTACTGTCAATCATCGCGAAAAAATTGACGCGCTCAGCCAATAGCAGCGAAGAATCTAAGACGCAATTTCAAAGTTTTCACGGATTGGAGCTATATATATAACCTCCGACACAACATCGTCGGAGCCGCGGTTCCCCAGGCATAACACCTAGCCTGGCCGAAGATCTTCCCTTTGGTGGCGGTCGAGCCGAATCATCGCTCCCGCTACATGGTCACCACCGCACCGACTCTGATGTCAATCAGGGTGTTAGTGTTTTATAAAGGTTCTTACCCATTTATTTCTTTTTTTGAAACTTGAATCAACGTTCAGCAAATGAAGGCGAAACAATGGACTGATAAAGCATTTTTTTGCTACTTGTAACTTTGGACCTTTAATTTCATTATCATCCAAAACAACCAGAAACCACGTCTTCTCTAAAAATGTTGACACAAATCATGAACACCCAAATACTTTACAGCGTTCTGATACCAGTCAACCGCGTCTATAAAGCGAGCGACTTTATCCAAAAAATGGACAGATACGCCAAACAGAATATTATTATACTATATCTTCTTTAAACACGTTAACACAAATCTTCAAACACCAAACTTACACGGAATTCTTTCCAGCGTACTCATCGCGGACAATTTAGTCTGCAAAGTGAGCGACTTCGGCACGTCGCGCAAATGGGAGAAATTGAGCCTCGTCATGACTACACGAGGCACCACTTACTGGATGGCTCCAGAGATGATGCTGGGCAAGAAGTGCTCTGACAAAGTGGACGTGTGGTCCTACGGGGTTGTGCTGTGGGAGCTGTTGACCCAGGAGGTGCCGTATGAAGATCTGCACCCGTGCGCGGTGACTTACGGAGTGGGGAGGGGCAAGATCTCGCTGCCATTGCCCTCCACTTTCCCCCTGCACATGAGGATTCTGCTGTCCCATTGCTGGAACAGGGTTTCGAAGAGCAGGTGAGTGAAGTTGATGATGTTTTTGAAGTTTCGTTGTTGAAGAAAATGCTGCAGTGCAGTTTGTTACCGCTTCTTCTGCACTGACGCCTTGGAAGCGGAAGTAAACTTAGTTTTAAGTAATTTATTTGACGTCAACCAATGTTGTTAAACCATACGTTTTGACAATTATTAAGCGATATGAAGTATCCTATAATAATGAAAAAAAAATTTGAATTTTGAATTTTTTTTTTTTGAAGTAAACTTTACGTTAGCGACTTTGTGCACTTTTTGTGATGAGTAAAAATATAAAACTCAGGTTAATACATGGGACCTGATCTAAAATTCGTTAAGTTGTCATCCGGTTTTAGCGTAGAAAAAATATGTCAATGTGCAATCCGTTGTGTAATTTTTCAAAGGTTTTTATTGCAGACCTTTGTGGAACCGAGTTTATGATTAGTTCTAGGTTCGAACCCCGGTCAGGTTGAAATGGAAATAAATTTAGTTGTTCTTTTTAATATGTTTTAAAGCGGTATTTTCGCGAGATGCCTCGCTTACTATGTCCGAGGATTGGATTTGCAATGGTTTTTGTTGTCTACAAGCTAATTCTTGAAGCGACTCAGAACAAATATTATCATCCTGGCGTTAGAATCATTTGTGTCCTTATCCCTCTAGAGAGAGCCTGGGGTCTGCCTGTATATGACCATAGGATTGGTTAAATTATGACCTTCGGCACATTTGCAGGGGAATATAACTCACCTTGGACCATGATGACACATCCATTTTATTCACAACTAGCGACCGGCCCCGGCTTCCCACGGGTGCAAAATTATAAATGTTATTATACATAAAAACCTTCATCTTGAATCACTCTACTTGTTACAAGAAACCGCATCAAAATCCGTTGCGTAATTTTAAAGATTTAAGCATACAAACAAACAGACTAAAATAGCGACTTTGTTTTATACTATGTAGTGATGTGCTTCTTGTAGGTGATGGGCTAGCAATATGTTCCATTCCATCATTAAGCCATACAGTTGCACGTGGCTTTTCAGTCTTTTCAAGACTGTTTGCTCTGTCTACCCCGCAAGACGTGACTTTATGTATGTATTTTCCCACACCGTCAGAATATTATACTAATGTACATAATGAATAAATTGGTGATCGGTAGGTCAGTCGCAATAGGAATTGAACGTATGCGTCACATTTTTTAATTCGGCCAGTTAAACCTTTCGACCACTGACGCTCTAAATAACTCGTGACAAATATCAGAAGCCTAAATGAGTTAAACCGTAATTAGATTAACGGCACGTGGATTAAGAAGGGCCAGAATACGCCATTAAGTTATATGAAAGTGATAATGTCAGAAATATGCTTTAAGATCGGTTAATTTCGTGAGTGTCAGTGGTGTTTTATTGATATTACAGCCCTGTGATAACATTTGACTAGCCGAATTCAATGTTGAACTTCAATTTATAACGGGTCGTGCGTCAATTTCGGGTTAATAATTCTACTGTTTTTAATTTAAGAAGTTTGTCTCGTTTCAAGTAAGATATGGTGGTATATTTTTCATACTCTTGGCGCTTGGAGAAATCTCTCCTTTTACGAAGCGTCTGCCTCTGATAGGACCACTCCATCTCTTTCCCATGGATGTCGTAAAAGGCGACTAAGAGGTAGGCTTACAAACTTGGAATTCTTTTTTAGGCGATGGATTAGCAACCTGTCACTATTCGAATCTCAATTCTATCATTAAGCCAAACAGCTGAACGTGGCCTATCAGTCTTTTTTAAGACTGTTTGGCTTTGGCGTTTGCGTTGACTCTGTCTACCCCGCAAGGGATATAGACGTGATTATATATATGTATGTATGTATGTATTACATCATATGTTGACGGCCTCTGTGGCGCAGCGGTAGTACGCTTGTCTGTGACACCGGAGGTCCCGGGTTCGAATCCCGGTCAGGGCATGATGGGAAACGAACTTTCTCTGATTGGTTTGGGTCTTGGATGTTTATCTATCTGAGTATTTATTATAAAATATAGTATCTATCGTTGAGTTAGTATCTCGTGACACAAGTGTCGAACTTACTTCGAGGCTAACTCAATCTGTGTAATTTGTCCCGTACATATATATGTATGTATGTATGTATGTAACTACAGCTTATCCCTTGGTCACCAGGCCGTCGTTCGCCCGCATAGCCGACGTGCTGACGCTCGCCTGCGACCAATGGAGCTGGCTGGGCGATGACCTGTTCAACACTATGCAGGACACGTGGCGCCAGGAGGTCCAGTTGGCCAAGAAGAATGGCTGGTGAGTGGACCCGTACATACATATATGGTCACGTCTATATCCCTTGCGGGGTAGACAGAGCCGACAGTCTTGAAAAGACTGAATGGCCACGTTCAGCTATTTGGCAATTAAAAGCATTTTAATGGTTTACTTACCGTGCCGTGTGGTTCCCGGCACCAAAACAAAAAAGGATAGGACCACTCCATCTCTTTCCCATGGATTTCGTAATAGGCGACTAAGGGATACGCTCATAAACTTGGGATTCTTCTTTTAGGCGACGGCCCAGCAACCTGTCACTATTTGTATCTCAATTCTAACATTCAAGCCAAATAGCTCAACGTGGCCTATCAGTCTTTTCAAGACTGTTGGACCTTTCTACCCCGCAAGGGATATAGACGTGATTATATGTATGTATGTATTCTAACATTAAGCCAAAAAAGCCCAATGTGGCCTATCAGTCTTTTCAAGACCGTTGACTATATCCACCCCGCAATGGATATAGACGTGATAATAACACGAGAACGTCATCCAGGCAAACCATCCAACCGAAGGACATGGCCATCATCGAGCAGCCGCCGAAGCAGAACGGCTTCGTTCACAAGAAGATCATGCGCGAAGCATCCAAGATGTATATGGACGCCTGTGCCTTGTACCTCCGCTTGGAGCAGAGAGAAGTCGATATTGCTCAGTAAGTCTGACCGCCTCTGTGGCTCAGCGGTAGTATGCTTGTCTGTGGAAACGGAGGGTCGCGGGTTCGAATCCCGCCAGGGGTGTGATGAGATTAGAACTTTTTCTGATTGGCCTGGGTCGCGG